>NC_143582.1:4658783-4854497 GCF_048544385.1 Mastigoproctus giganteus
CTGCACAGAATTTAAAAAACTGTCTGAGACCAATGTGGTCACCCTTATGAAAGCAAAAGCTTTCCCTTTACCCTTAACAGCAGTTATGTCTTTAATAAAATTCCACATTAATACAATGTGATCACAGCCACCCAGTGGATTTTATTTACAAATTCTTAATGCTTGTAAAATCACTGCTGATAACCAGATCAAGAGCTGCTTCCTCTTGTTGCCTCTCTTAACAAACTGACGAAGGATTTATTTGCACTAGTAATACTAAAAGATGACGAGTAATTGCATACCTGTTGTATGTCGTTTCTGTACAAACTGTGCCTCCCTTATGTCTGAGTGTCACCACGTCTCCTATATATCCCCACAATGTCTTCATTTGATGAATTAACCAGTACTTCAAATTTATTTACTATGCTCCTAGCATTAGTAACGGCCGCATGGTGCAAGAAAGCCTATGGCTTATGCTGCACCAGCCAAAAAAAAAAATCCGAACAAAACAATGATAAAAACAAAAAAAAAATAAAATAAATAACTAAATAATAATAATTAAAAAAAAAAAAGGAAATTAAACCTATCATCCTATGCACTTCCCTTACCCGAAAGTACTATCCAGATGACCTTTGAATTTCCCTAAACTGTCTGCCTCTACCACCCATGAAGGCAACTTATTCCAGTAATTTATAACTCGATGGTTAAAATAAAACTTCCTGCAGTCCAATCTAAACATTTCCCCCCGTAACTTGAATTTATGTCCCCTAGTTCTAGCATAATTTATAATCTTGAAAATTTTGTCCTCATTCATTTTACTGATGCCTCTCAGAGCCTTAAACACCTCAATCAAATCTCCTCTAAGGTGTCTAGTTTCCAAACTCTGCAACCCACATATTCGAAGTCTTTCTTCATAAGGACGCCCTTTTGCCGATCTCACCAGGCGAGTTACCCGTCTTTGTACCCTTTCAAGAAGCTCGATGTCTTTCTTTAGGTGCGGTCTCCATACTTGAACACAGTATTCCAAGTGTGGTCTAACATAAGCCTTATATAATGGGATTATCCCGTCCCTATCTCTACTTGCAAAAGTTCGATAGATCATCGATAGAACACCATGGGCCTTCCTTGCAACCTGTTTACAATGCTCAGAGAATTTCATGTCTGACTGTATTGTAACACCCAAGTCCCTTTCCTCCAGTACTGGGTTTAGTTGAACTACACCAAGTGAATAAGTTATTTTGGGATTACTGTTTCCCAGGTGTAATACCTTACACTTTGTTGGATTAAAGCATAGCTGCCATTTTTCTGACCATTCCTAAAGTCTATCTAGGTCTCTCTGAAGAAGCTCAGCCTGACAGTGATCATTAACTACTCTACCAATTTTAACATTATCTGCAAATTTAGAAATCACGCCCTCTATCCCTTCATCAATGTCGTTTATAAAAATTAAAAACAACAGTGGTCCCAATACTGATCCTTGGGGAACCCCACTTCTTACATCAACCCAATCTGAGGAATAGCCATTTATCACAACCCTCTGCCACCTGCCCTGAAGCCATCCTTCTATCCATCTAAGGATTTTCCCAGTGATTCCAACCTGTTCCAGCTTATAAAGCAACTGCTCATGTAGGACTGAGTCAAAAGCTTTGCTGAAATCTAAATAAACAATGTCAAAATTATTCCCTAAATCCAGCTCGTGAGTGACCCTTTCGAAATAGCGAACCAGATTTGTTAAACATGATTTTCCCTTTACAAAACCATGCTGAGTATCCTTGAGAAAGTGTGTGTGCAAGTATACATACACCTGTTCTTACTCACCCTAATATATCCCATGTATTTCCTTGTACAATGACCTACAGCATGGTCCTTGAAATCCACTTCACCTTGCTTTCCAGGCTGCTAATGCATGTACCAATAGAAGCAGTGCCAAAATCACTCTCACTTCTGCCTGTGGCTTTAGTTAACCTATTAGTTTGTGTATCCCTCCAAGGTATCAGTTTTCTGTCCCCACCTAAGCATCATTGACTGCTCTTGCATCCCTTCTATTTAAGTCTATACCATTCCTGTAGAAACAGTCTCTCCTGTTAACAATCCTAACTCATGACTTTTTTTTGTTAAGTAAATCCTCAGATCTCCTACTCCTAAGATCATTAGTGCAAATATGTATGATAATATCACCTTTTGTGCCTTTAAAAGGTGATAATTAAAAGTTAATGCGATTCACTGGCTCACTATTTCTGTGCATAGTTGTCTGTTATAACACATTCCTACTCATAATTATGTTTTCCTAGTGATTATGCCACACCAAACTGCCCCTCTCCTGTCCTGACTGTCCTTTCTGTACAAACTGCACTACCCATATTCAAATTATGCCTCTTATGTCTGAGTGAAACACCATGTCTCTTATATCTCCATAATGTCTTTTTTAGGGGTAGAATTTTTTTCAGCCTGGACTGTACTTGTTAACAGGAGAGATTGCTTCTACAGGGATGGGATACACTTAAATAGAAAGGGTGCAAGAATTTTTGCTGATGCTGTCGAGGCAGTGTTAGGTGGGTCGGAAAACTGCTAGTTGGGGGGGATACAAGGACTAATAGATTAACAGTAGCCACTGGCAGAGGTGGAAGTGATTCTTGCACTGCTTCTATTCAAATGAGCAGAAGTCTGAAAAACAAGATGCAGGATATTTCAGAGACTGCTGGTAGTCATTGCGTTACAAGTAAACACATGGGTTGTGTTAGGGTAGCTAAGAATAGAAACAGGTGCATGTATACCTGCGTGTACACCAATGCTAGGAGTTTGGTAAATAAATTTGATGAATTTGAGGTATTGCTCAAAACATCAAAGGCAGATATTGTTGGGATATCAGAGACGTGGTGTCACACAGATATAAGTAATGGGGAACTGGAATTTGGGGAATACAATGTATATAGAAAGGATAGACAGGACAGGAGGGGAGGAGGGGTTATGCTATTAATTAAGAAACACAAAGTCAAAGGAAGTGAAGCCAGTTGACATCGATGGACAGGGCAGTGTCGAGTCAGTTTGGTGTGACATAAGCATAGGGAAATCAAAATTGAGAGTAGGAGTGTGCTATAGGCCTAATGACTCTGATGAGTATAATAATATATTGTACAAGGAAATAGAGTGGGCCAGTAAATCAGAGTCTTATAATGGGGGATTTTAATTTCCCAGATATTGACTGGAATTTGTGGGTTGGTCACTCGCACACTAGCAAGGCTTTTGTGGATTTATTGGATGATTGTTTTCTACATCAGCATGTTCGTGAGGCAACAAGAGGGAGCAATACTCTTGATCTGATTATCAGTAGTGATTCTTCATGCATTAAGAACCTGCAGATAAATGAACCACTAGGTGGCAGTGATCACAGTGTGTTGAAGTGGGATTTACTCAAGGAGGTAACTACCATCAGAGGTAAAGGGAAGGGCTTTTGTTTTCGTAAAGGCGACTATGATGGTCTGAGACAGTATTTAAATTCTATACAGTGGGACCAACTGATGATGTTACCAACAGCAAACTCAAAATGGGAAGCATTCAAGGAACTAATCTTGGTGGCTACCAGGCTTTACATACCAACTAAGAAATATTGTTCAAGGTTTAGGCCTAAATGGTTGTCAGATGGACTAATGAGACATGTGGCAGAGAAGAAAAATGCATGGGATACATACAAATTAATGGGTGACATGGAAGCCTATGATAGATATAAGTTGGTCTGTAACCAAGTCACAAAGGAGATTAGGCAGGCAAAGGCAGACTACGAAAAATCCTTGGCAAAGGATGCAAAGAAAAACAGAAAGGAGTCCTTTACATACTTGAACTCGAGAAGGAAAGGGATGAATCAGATTGGTCCACTGGATATTGATGGTTCAACAGTTGAGGATCCTGCTCAGGTGGCTAACAATCTAAACGAGTATTTTGCATCTACATTCACGCATGAGGAGTTATTCAGGAAGGAGAATGATGTAGGTAAAGTAAACATTGGCAGTGAGCTGGATGATTTTGTAATAACCGAGAGGAAAGTGGAGGAGAGATTGTTGAGGATAAACATAAAAAAGGCACCTGGGGTGGATGGGATCTATCCAGTTATATTAAAGGAGGCAGCAAAGGAAGTATGCAAACCCCTAGCCATAATTATGAGAACTTCTTTGGACTCAGGGGAGGTACCCATAGACTGGAGATGTGCAAATGTAACCCCAATTCATAAAGGAGGATCAAAGGCTGACACAAGTAATTATAGACCTGTTAGTTTAACTTCTGTTCCAGGTAAATTAATGGAGGCACTGGTTAAAGAAGCACTGCAGGATCATCTAGACAAGAATTCAGTTATAGCTCAGACGCAGCATGGTTTTGTTAAGGGCAGGTCTTGCCTGACCAATTTGATTGGATACTATGATGTAGTCACAAAAGACCTGGATGCAGGGAATAACTTTGATATTATATATTTGGATCTTAGAAAGGCTTTTGATACTGTTGCACATGGAAGACTGCTGCACAAATTGGAGCAGTGTGGCATTGGAGGCAAATTGCTGCTATGGATAAGGGGATGGTTGAGTGGCAGAAGACAGAGAGTGGTAATCAATGGACACTGCTCAACGTGGACTAATGTTATTAGTGGAGTTCCTCAAGGTTCAGTGTTGGGTCCATTGTTGTTTTCGGTGTTTATGAATGATATTGATGATGGGATATCAAGTTTAATGTCTAAGTTTGCAGATGATACAAAGGTTGGCAGGGTCGTTAAGGACACTACTGACGCTATGCTGCTGCAACAGGATCTGGAAAGGTTGAACAGATGGGCTGAGAGGTGGCAAATGAAGTTTAACATTGACAAATGTAAAGTACTACATATGGGTAACAGTAACCCCAGAGCAATGTATCAACTCTGAGGTACTACACTGACAGTGGTGGAGAATGAAAAGGACCTGGGGGTAATTGTGCAGGCAGATATGAAGTTCTCTGAGCAGTGCAGACGAGCTGCAAGAGTAGCTCATGGTGTCTTGTCAATGATATACAGGAATTTTTCTAGCAGGGATAAGGAGGTGATTATTCCCTTGTATAAGGCAATGGTTAGGCCACATCTTGAGTACTGTATACAGGTCTGGAGGCCTCATTTCAAGAAGGATGTAGAGCTGCTGGAACGGGTACAGAGAAGGGCAACAAGATTAGTAAATGGAACAAAGGGTTGCTCTTACGAAGAAAGGCTTAAGTTTTGCAAATTACAGAGTCTGGAGACTAGGCACCGGCGAGGTGATCTGATAGAGGTGTATAAGGCTTTGAATGGTTTGAGCATGCTCAATGCCAATGGGATTCTTCATCTTTCTCAGAATAATCACCTCAGAGGGCATAAATTCAAATTGAGGAAGGACGGATGTCGGATAGATGTGCGGAAATTTGCCTTTGGCCAGCGGGTGGTTGGTTGGTGGAACCGACTTCCATCACTTGTTGTTGAAGTTGATAGCCTAAACAAATTTAAAGCTCCACTGGACAGGTATTTCGAACGAACGGAGGGGTGAAATGGGAGAGGGGTTTTTTTTTTTTTTTTTTTTTTGGCTGATGCTGAATAAGCTTGCTTTCTTGCATCATATGCCTCTACTAATGCTAATGCTAATGTTTGACAACTTAATCAGAATTTCCCATTCATCAAATTTATTTACTGTGCTCCAAGCATTAGTGTACATGCAAGTATACATGCAACTGTTCTTAGCATTAGTAGAGGCATATGATACAACAAAGCAAGCTTAAATAGCATTAGCCAAAAAAAGAAAAAAAAAAAAAAAAAAAAAAAAAAAACTTTCCATTTCACTCACCCATTCACTCCAAATGTTTGTCTAGTTCTGCCTTGAACTTCAATTTCAGTTTTTAACCTCCACTACAACAGATGGAAGTTTGTCCCAACTATCAACCACCTGCTGGCTAAAGGTAAATTTCCATGCATCTATTCTATAATAGTCTTTCCTCAATTTGAAAAGATGAGCAATCTGAGCAAGAGGAAGAATCCCATCAGCATTGAGCTTGCTCAAACCATTCAAGGTCTTAAAAACCTCAATTAGATCACCTCACAGGTGCCTAGTCTCCAGACACTGCAATTGCAGAACTTAAACCTTTCTTGGTAACAGCAACTCTTTGTTCCACTCAACCTTGTTGCCCTTCTCTGTGCTCATTTCAACACACTACATCCTTCCTAAAATGAGGCCTCTAGACCTATATGCAGTACTCAAGGTGTGGCCTGAACATTGCCTTACACAAAGGGACAATCACCTCCTTATTCCTGCTAGCAAGATTCCTGTATATCATTAACAACACACCATGAACTACTCTCAGGTCCTTTTCATTCTCCACTACACTGAGTGTAGTGCGACTCAGTTGGTACATTACTCTGGGGTTACTGCTACCTATATACGGTACTTTACATTTCTCAACGTTAAACTTCAGTTGCCAACTCTTAACTTTTCCAGATCCTATTGCAGCAGTGTACTATTATTAGTGACATTAACAAGCCTGCCAACCTTCGTATCATCTGCAAATTTGACATTAATCCTGATATACCTTCAACAATATCATTGAGAAAACAACAATGGGTACAACACCAAATCATGGGGTACTCCACTAATAACATTAGTCCACGAAGAGTAATGTCCATTGATTACTAATCTGCCTTCTCCCATTCAACCATCCTTTTATCCATTGCAGAAACTTGCCCTTAATGCCATTCAGCTCCAATTTGAACAATACTCTTCCATGTACAACGGTATCAAAAGCTTTTCTAAAATCCAAGTACATAATATAAAAATTATTTTTTCATCTAGTTCCTTTGTGACCACATCATAGTATCCAATCAAATTTGTCGGACAGGACTTCCCCTTAACAAACCCATGCTGTGTCTGAACTATAACCGCAAATTCGTCTAGATGATCCTGCATTGCTTCTTTAGCATTAGTAGAGGCATATGATGCAAGAAAGCAAACTTATGCAGCATCAGCCAAAAAGAAAAAAAAAAAAAATGCTCCCATTTCTCCCCTCCATTCATTCCAAATGCCTGTCCAGCTCAGCCTTAAATCTATTTAGGCTATTAGCTTTCACAACAAAAGATGGAAGCCTGTTCCACCAATCAACTACCCGCTGGCTAAAGGCAAATATCCGCACATCTATTCTACAACTATCTTTCCTCAATTTGAAACTGTGCCCCCTCATGTTCTTAGTCTGAGCAAGAGGAAGAACCCTATCACCATTCAGCTTGCTCAACCCATTCGAGTCCTTATACACCTCACCGGTGACTCCATTATTTTTCCTGGAACAGAAGTTAAACTAACAGGTATGTAATTACTTGTGTCACCCTTTGATCCCCTTTTGTGAATTGGTTGACACATTTGCACATCTCCAGTCCATGGGGACCTCCCCTGAGTCCAGGGAAGCTTTCATAATTATGGCTAATGGTTTGCTTACTTCCTTTAATATAACTGGATAGATCCCATCCACTCCAGGTGCCTTTCTTATGTTCAATTTCAACAATTTCTCCTCCACTTTGCTCTCAGTTATTACAAATCACTTAGCTCCCTGCCAGAGGTTGCTAAGCTTCTGGCATCAACTTTCTTACAGACTTCCTTATGTGTGAATGTAGATGCAAAATACTCATTTGGTTTGTCAGCTACTTCAGCAGTTTTAATTAACAATTGAACTGAAGATGTAAATTGGACCAACCTAATTAATCCCCTTTCTTCTAGAGTTTACCTAAGTAAAGAAGTCCTTACTATTTTTCTTTGCATTCTTTGTCAAAGATTTCTTGTAAACTGCTTTTGCTTGCCTAACATCCTTTGTAACTTAATCACAGACTATCTTATATTTACAATAGGCATCTGTCTCTCCTGATAATTTGTTTGTATTGTTCTTCTCTGAAACAAGTCTCATTAGTTCATCTGACATTAATTTAGGCCTAAATCTTGGACAGTATTTCTTAGTTAGTATGAAAAGCTTAGTAGCTTCCAAGATTACTTTCCTGAATTCCCATTTAGAATATTCTGTTGGTAACATCATCAGTTGGTCCCACTGTATAGAATTTAAAAACTGTCTGACACCACTGTAGTCACCTTTATGAAAGCAAAAAAGTTACGTCTTTAAGTAAATTGCACATCAATACATTGTGATCACTGCTGCTATTTTGTTATTTGGTTTTTTTTTTTTTAGGAGCATTAGCAACTAAGGCCATATTGCTCCGGGGATATGCGGTGGTCATTCCCTGACCTTTCCGCATCCTCCATATTTGGTGGTCACGGGCTCAAAACCTGGTCTAATCAAGAAGTGTGTGCTACGCACTACTGCTCCTGCCCACCTGGATACAGAGGCAGCAAGTGATCACTGCAACCTAGTGTTTCCTTTATCTGCAGATGCTTAATGCATGAAGAATCGCTGCTTACTCTTAGTTACCCTAATACATCCCAATTATTTACTTGTTCTGTGATGATACACAGCTGGGATTGAAATCCCCAAAACTGTATTTTCCAGGCTGCTGTACCTTCCAGAAGCAGTGCAAGAATCACTTTCATCTTCTTCCCCCCCCCCCACATGTGGCTGTTGCTAATTTATTAGTCTGTATAATATCAGTGTAGATGCACATTAGTTTTTTTTTTTTTTTTTATGTAAACCCCAAACACGAGAGATATTAGAACCTAGAGTACTTAGTACCGTGCTTGGGTTGGAGATTGGGAAGACAAAAGAAGATACTTGTTGATACTGGACTTGAACTTCTGTACTAATTTTCAGGAAATACGTATGAAGGAAGGTTGTTCCAGAAAACGGCAGTTGAATGAATAAACGAGGAAGATGAAAAATTGGTTCTGTGAGTTTGAAGTCGGACAGTAAATGGATGTTGGCTGGTGGCTGCACATGTTCGGACTGTTTTGCAAGAGAGAGCGGGAATTATAGAAGCCAATTCACAAGAACAGTGCCCATGGTTTGTTTGTTTTAGAGTTTTATGGCGCATTAGCATCTAAGGCTATAATGCGCAAAGTCAAAAGGATGTAGAATATAAAATTATTTGTATATTATTGTAAAAAATATATACGATATAAAACGTTCATATAGCATAAAACTATAAAAATATTCTAGATAGAATTATTTAGATTAATAAGTTGTAAAAACTTAAATAGCTGACACGTTGTCATTGTCCAATAAAATCTGTCTGAGTGTATAAGGTTCAGACAGACGGCTAAAACATAAACGGTGGTCATTATAAAAAGACGGACATTCAATTAAAATATGACAGACTGTTAAAATGGTGTCACAATTTCTACACATAGGACGATCGTCTGCCCTCAGCAGATAGCAATGTGTCAGGTGACAATGTCCTATGCAGAGTCGAGAGAGAGAGAACAACTTCCTCTTTTCGGTTCCTGCGCAGACTAGACTGCCAATGTTCAATTACAGGCTTAATCTCATATAACTTGTTTGTAGTCTGTCCATGCCATGAGTGTTGCCACTGGGATACCAGTTTTTTTCGGATTACTGGCCTGTAGTCTGTATAGGGGACTGACAGGCAAGAGTTAAATAGGTTCGCTGATTTGGCTGCAGTGTCTGCCAAATCATTTCCTGAGATCCCAATGTGGCCTGGGATCCAGCAGAAACAAACATCAAATTTGAATTCTGCAAGGAAGTGCAGCTTCTGCTGTATCTGGGTCAGGACAGGATGAGGGTTGAACCTCATTGATGATAAAGCCTGCAATGAACTCAGAGAATCGGTATATATAGTATATTTTTTGTGGTGGGTGGTTTGTATACGATCTAAGGCTAACTCAACCGCATGCAGCTCTGCAGTGAACACACTGCATTCGTTGGAGATCTGCTCAGATACCGTGGTGTCTGGGAAAACAGCTGCAGATCCGACAGACATTTCTGACCTCGAGCCATCTGTGTAGATGGGCAGGAAGTCAGCATGTTCCAAGCGCTCAGTTAAAAAGAGCTGCAGGTAGACAGTGGATGAAGTATTGTCCTTTCTCCAATTATTAAGGGAGAAGTTGCAGTTTGGGACACGAGCATGCCAGGGTGGAAAAGGTTGCCCTGGTGATGGGGCAACATTGTCTAATGTGATGTTCAAATCATTGAGTAGCCTTTGGATACGAATACCGAATGGTTGATTGGCAGTCTGGCGAATGTTGTACAGATTTTCACAACGTGGCTGAAAAACAGGTGTTCACGTCGGATGGTCTGGCAGGGATTTCAGTTTCAAAGCATACTGTAGAGACAACTGTTTCCTGCGAAGCGATAACGAGGGCTCATTCACTTCGACATAGAGGCTATGGACAGGAGAAGTTCGAAATGCTCCAGTGGCAATACGGATCGCCTGATGGTGGATGGGATCCAGCCATCAGAGTACGCTGAGTCTAGATGATGCGTATACCTGGCACCCGTAATCTATCTTAGATCGTATGAGTGCACGATAGAGGTGCATGAGGGTACATCGGTCAGCGCCCCAAGAATGTGAGGAGATTGCACGTAGGATATTCAAACCTCTCGTGCACTTCGCACGTAGTTGACAGATGTGTTCTAGAAAGGTCAGCTTTTTATCGAATGTAAGCCCCAAAAATCTAGTCTCAGGTACTACTGGGATAGCATTTTGTCCAAGCCTTAGTTCAGGTTCAGGGTGAAGATTGCGCTTTCTGCAAAAATGCATGCAAACAGTCTTTTGTGGAGAGAACCTGAACCCGTTGTTAGTTGCCCATGAGTTCAAATGGTCAATGGCACGTTGCAGTTGCCTCTCAATTACCCTCATGTTGCAGGAATGACAAAATATGCTAAAATCGTCAACATAGAGGGCACAGTTTACAGTTGGAGGAAGTTGTTCTGTGATGGAATTCACTTTAATGGCAAAAAGCGTAACACTTAAAACGGATCCTTGAGGTACTCCCTCCTCTTGGCTAAAAGAGCGAGAGAGAGAGAGAGAGAGAGAGAGAGAGTAGATCCTACACGGACTTGGAAAGAACAGTGACATTAAAAAGTTTTTAATAAAATGGGGAGATTACCTCTAAGGCCGATGCTGTAGAGGTCTTTTAAAATTCCAAATCTCCAAGTTGTGTCATACGCTTTTTCCATATCGAAGAACATTGACACCAGGTGTTCTCGTTTTAAGAAGGCATCTCGAATGGAAGTTTCAGGCCTGATTAAATGGTCCAAAGTTGACCTATTCCTACGGAAGCCGCACTGAAATCTGGAGAGGAACCCATTAGCCTCCAAATACCAGATAAGGCGGGCATTGACCATTCTCTCCAGAATTTTGCACAGACAGTTAGTCAGAGCAATAGGACGGTAGTTCATTGGGATTTTAGGATCCTTTCCTGGCTTAGGAAAGGCAAGCACGATTGCCTTATGCCAGGAATCTGGAAACTGCTCTTCTTGAAATATTCTGTTATATAGAAAAAGCAGTTGGTCCGTGGATTTTGCAGACAGATGTTTGACCATATCATAATGGATAAGATCTGGTCCGGCAGCACTTGCCTTGGTAAGAGTTAGAGCTGTTTCTAACTCTTCCATGGTAAAGGGCCCGTTATAGGGATAAGACTTTTTTGATTTAAAGTTAATTGGCTGCTTTTCACATTTATCTTTCCAGACCAGAAATTCTGGGGAGTAAGCAGATGTTGACGAGATGGCAGAGAAGGTCTCCCCAAGTACATTGGCTATTGCAGTTGGGTCTGCAATAACATATCCATTATACTTCAGGACCGATGAAGGGTGTGATGTATATTTACCCTTCATTTTCCGGATTTTGTCCCAGATAGCTTCACTGCTGGTTGACTGAGTAATGGTGGATGTAAAGCGGACCCACGATTCCTTATGGCTCTGACAACGAATATATCGCACTTTCGCACGTGCACGTTTGAGGGCTAAGAGATTGGCTGTGGTAGGATATCGTCGGAATATCCCCCAAGCTTTATTTTGTGCCTTTTTTGCTGCTGTGTATTCAGCATTCCACCAGGGTTTTGGAAATGGCGGAAACCAGGTAGATGTTTTCGGAATTGTAGCTGCAGCTGCATGGACAATTCTTTCTGTGATGTACGCCACTGCATCATTGATAGGCTCCCGACTGACTGTACTGATGTTAAAGGCTACCAGGTGTTGAAAGGTGTTCCAGTCAACCTGATCTTTGCATCGCGGTAACCTAAAAGGTGAGCATGGCATCCCTTTAAGTAGGCTGGTTATCACGGGGAAGTGATCACTTCCATAAAGATTCTCCTCTACCTTCCGGTTGATTGAAGGAAGGAGAGAGGGGGAGCATGTAGAGAGGTCGATAGCAGAGAACGTACGGATAGGCACGTGGAAAAAGGTGTTAGTTCCCACATTTAGGAGGGACAGGTCATTGTCATTGAACGTATGCTCCATGACACGTCCCCTTCCATTAACATTTGCACTATCCCACAGGGTGTTATGTCCATTAAAATCGTCCAGGAGTAAGACAGGAGTAGGCAGGCACAATGAGATCATCAAGGTCTGTCTGGGAGATATCAACCCCAGGTGGTAAATAAACTGAGCAGACTTATTAAAAAACCTACCGTAAGATGAACCACTACTGCTTCGATGTTGGTGGCGAGCGCAATAGTTTGATATGGTTGCCCAGAATTATAGCAACACCCCCATGAGCAGGTCCATCCTCAGTTCTGTCCTTTCGAATGATAGTGGTGTTACGAAGCAAAGGGTTTTCATTTGCCTTCAGGTATGTCTCTTGTAAGCAAAAGCAGACTGGCTCATGCTTTTGCAGAAGGGCCTTGATGTCATCATTGTTTCGCCGGAATCCACGACAGTTCCACTGTAGGAATTTAGCCATTATTTTGGCTTAGCGGGTCCATCAGGCGGCTTCCGAGGTGCTGAGGGCTTACCTTTTTCAGTCTTGGCTTTATCCTTCCTGGGGAAGTATGGACGCTGACCAGTGTCCATTTCCTCCTCAGCAAAGAGCTCCAAACCTGAATCTTCGGGTACCTCCTCTTGCTCGACATCCATGTTTTCTTGGGTACTAGAGGGTACTTCACCTTTCTTATTCTTTTCTTTCGCAATTGCTTTTGTTACTTGTGGAGCATTAGGAGGTACCGATATAGGAGTGGCAGCTGATTGGTCTTTCTGTGCAGGTTTTTGGGAGCTTAAAAGATAACGTGCGATGGGAGTAAATGATTCTTTTGGAGGGATGGACATGTCCGTCTGAGTTCCAATGGAACATCTCCCTGCTACCTTCTGGGCGTAGGTAGGTTTGTTGATGTTGGGAGGTTTAACCGCTTTCCTTGCCTCCTGGTACGATATGTTTAGCTCTGCCTTCAGCCGTTGAATTTCTTTTTCTTCTTTCCACCTCTGGCATGCTCGTGAGTAGGCTGGATGTTCTCCCTCACAATTAATGCAGGTGGGTTTTGCGGTTGAACATGCTGTTGTTTCGTGGTCCTTTGCACCACATCAAGCGCATGCAAGGACTCCACGGCAGGCCATTCGAGAATGTCCATATTTCTGGCATTTAAAACACCGTAAAGGATTTGGAACATGTGGACGTATGGACAGTTGATGTAGCCAGCTTTAATCTCATCAGGAGGTTTGGGCGAGTTAAAAGTCAGGATAATGCTCCTGGTTTTAACAAGTTTCCCATCCCTACGCGCACTAATTCTCTTCACGGCAATAACTCCCTGTGGTTTCAATTCTAAGCAGATTTCCTCCTCGGTTACGTCGAGAAGGTCCCATTCCGAAATGACACCTCTCGATGAATTGAATGTTCTATGTGGTGTCATTGTTATGGGTACTCCTCCGATTGATGTTGCATGGAGTAGTTGCTCAGACTGCCTGTCAGTTAAGGAGACCTCAATTAAGAGGTCTCCAGAACGGAGCCTCTTAACTGATTTGGGTGACCCTGCTAACCCATCTAACCCTTTCTGTATGAAGAAGGGCGACATTTTCCAATCGGTTTTTCAGTGGTGGAATGAATAATTAAAAATTTTGGAACAGGCCCTGATGATATTTCTGTTCGCTGCCTCTTTGTAGCAATAATGCTATCAGTATCGTTTTCTATAGTTTCAGATAGGGACCGAGTTGGGGCCCCTGAAGAAGTAAGTTTATCAGGATTCATGGAGTTTTTTAAATTGTTCAGTGCCCGGGCTCCCCACCCACCACGGAGCCCAAAGGGACGCCCACTACCCGGCATGCAATAAATGCGCTCGGGAGTGAAACGCCAGGGCTACCCAGACACTATACCCGCACCGCCGCCAGCCTGAATCCTGTCCTTCGGACCATGAGGGTAGGGGCGTGGCACTGACACGGTTGACCCTCGCCGGCGAGCCTACTAGCCGATTGATCCTAGCCGGGCCTTCCAGGACCTCCCGTCTTGTCGAAGCAGGGGCCAAAGTGGTGTATTGAAGCTGGGCCCCTCAACCACCAGGATCCCCCTTTCCGAATTTCCACGGGTCGCAGCACATGGCAAACACGCCGGATTCCATTGATGTAAGCCTGGAACCTGGACTGTGGGCGTTGGATCCCAGTGATGCTAGTCTGGAAGTCCAGCAGCATCGTGGGAGGTCCCCTCATCACGTACAGGTGCCCACATCGAGGGGGGGGTGCCCGTGGAAGTATCTGTAGAAGAGGCATGCAGCTGAAACAGTACGTCTATGAGACAGCGAGTGGAGAGAGACTGTTAGAGAAGAATCATTAATTAACCTAACTGCCCTCTTCTGAATGGAATCAAGAAGCCTGAGAGAGGTTTTGGGGGCACCACCCCCAAAACCTCTCTCAGGCAAACAATATTTCATGGTAGAGCAGATTTGCAATTTATACAGAGTGAGCAGCTGTTTGAAAGAAAAGTAAATGCCAAGAGCGAAAGAGAAAACCAAGTTTTTTAGATGCAGAGGAAGAAATATTTGTAATGCGCTTGTGCCAAAAGAGATTAGAAGTCAGGGTAATCCCCAAAAGAGATATATCATTTTGCCTAGAAATCGGATTGTCACTAAAGATAAGCATAGGAGCAGAAGAATCCTTTTTTGCGAGATATAAGACATAGCTCGCTAACTCAAGGTTAGAAATGATAGGTTAGAATTCGAATCATCAATTGATAATAATTCCAATCGCAACATCAGGTGGACTTCAATAAATATACAATAATAAAAATGAGGTAAAACAAGTCAAGTATGTGATTTTATCAATTACTTTCAAATATTTATACAATCCCTCTGCTGTGTACATTTCTGTATAATCCTCAATAAATCTAAAATCTACTTGGATAACCTGGAGCACCTTTTGACACTATATAATTTTGTCACAACTACGCTCTCAGCTGTTAAATTTAGAGTGTCGCCCATTAATGAGGAGAAAATTTCCAAAACAATGTGAGTTGGTGATAGCACTTCAAAAAGAATAAGTGGCAAATATAGTATTAGTAGTAGCAAATGATGCAAAAAAGCAAGCTTATAGAGCATCAGCCAAAAAAAAAAAAAAAAAATTCTCATTTCACCTATCAATTTGATCCAATAGTTTGTCTAATTCTTCCTTGAATTTATTCAAGATATCCACTTCCACATCACCAGACTCTGCAAATTGCAGCATCTGGAGACTAGGCACCTACAAGGTGATTTGATTGAGGTGTATAAGGCCTTGAATGGGTTGAGCAGGCTCAATTCTGATGGGATTCTTCCTCTTGCTCAGATTACAAACCTCAGGGGGGCATAAATTCAAACTGAAGAAAGACAGTTGTAGAATAGATGTGCAGAAATTTGCCTTTAGCCAGCAGGTAGTTGATTGCTGGAACAAACTTCCATCTGTTGTTTTTGTGGAAGTTGATAGAGATTAAATAAATTCAAAGAGGAACAGGACAAACATTTACTTAGACTACTGTATTTAACAATGATTCATTTTCTGCTTTAGATTTTCCATATAATTTAATATCATCCATGTATAGCAGATAGGAAATTTTTCCATCCTGCTTTGATAATTCATTATTATTGTTGTTGTTATTTTTATATTTAAATATTTTTTTAATGGTAGCTGTTACCTATGCTTATTTCCTTGATATTTTTCTATTATTTTAATGGTAAAACTAAATTGAATGTGTAGAACAGTGAAAGCATCACTGATTATTCCATTATCAGTCAGATAATGGAATAATCAGTGATGATAGTGGAGACGGGTTGCCAGAGTAGGTCATGGGGTTTTGTCAATGATATACGAGGATTTTGCAAGCAGGAATAAGGAGGTGATTATCCCTTTGTATAAGGCAATGGTCAGGCCACACCTTGAGTACTGCATACAAGTCCAGAAGCCTCATTTTAGGAAGGATGTAGAGTTGCTAGAACGAGTACAGAGAAGGGCAACAAGACTGGTGAGGGGAAAAAATTGGTGCTGTTACGAAGAAAGGCTTAAGTTTTTTTTTTTTTTTTTTTTTTTTTTTGATATGGAGGTTTGATGGCGCATAAGCTACTATGGCTATAATGCGCCTATTCATTTATAATAAAAAGAAATGAAAAAGTTTCATAAATTCAGAATTGATTAAAAAGTCCAGTTTGCTTTAAGAAGTTGAAAAATTCGGAAATATCTGCGTCATCTCCAATGAGATTCTCTAAAGTTATTGGTCTACGAAGATTAACCAGTGATAGCAGGGTTGAAGTTCTGTCTTGTTCATAGTAAGGGCAGTCAATGAGAATGTGTTTAATACTCAGATTTATATTACAAAGTGGACACTGTGGCGGGTCATTCCCTGTGAGTAAATAAAGGTGGGTCAGGTAAGTATGTCCTATTCTTACCCTTGAAAGGACTACCTCTTCTCGTCTTGATGTGCAGACACTGGAGCGCCAAATTTTTGTATCATGTTTAAATTGAAATAGTTTATTATTAATTTGAGAGTGCCATATTGCTGTCCATTTTGACAGGCATGCAGCCTGAATGGTTAATGCATAGTCTGATGGCGGAACAGGGATATCAGTTAAGTCGAAGCTAGTTGGATTTTTTGCAGCTTTATCAGCCAGTTCATTGCCCAAAATGCCAGAATGAGCTGGAATCCAGCAGAAGGTGACCAGTTGATGGCGTTCTTCAACTTTTAGTAATATGCTTTTTATTTCGTCTACAACAGAGTGTACTTTATTTAAGGAGTTACATAAAGCCAAGATTGAGCTGAGGGAATCAGTGTAAATAACATATTTTAAAGCACAGTCAGAAGAGAGATTCTGTAAAGCTAGTTTGATAGCATATAATTCAGCTGAGAAGATACTGAATTCAGATGGCAAGGATGCTGAAATAACGGTATTTGGAAACACTGCAGCTGCTCCAATGTTTGAATTAGATTTAGAGCCGTCTGTATAAATTGGAGAAAAGTCAAGATTAGCATTAGCATTAGTAGAGGCATTTGATGCAAGAAAGCAAGCTTATGCAGCATCAGCCAAAAAAAAAAAAAAAAAAAAAAAAAACCACTTCCACTTCACCCCTCTGTTCGTTCAAAATACCTGTCCAGCTGAGCCTTAAACTTATTTAGGCTATCAACCTCCACCACAAGGGATGGAAGTCTGTTCCACCAACCAACCACCCGCTGGCTAAAGACAAATTTCCGCACGTCTATCCTACATCTGTCTTTCCTCAATTTGAATTTATGCCCTCTCAGGTGATTATTCTGAGCTAGAGGAAGAATCCCATCAGCATTGAGCATGCTTAAACCATTCAAGGCTTTATACACCTCTATCAGATCACCTCGCTGGTGCCTAGTCTCCAGACACTGTAATTTGCAAAACTTAAGCCTTTCTTCGTAAGAGCACCCCTTTGTTCCATTCACTAATCTTGTTGCCCTTCTCTGTACTCGTTCCAGCAGCTCTACATCCTTCTTGAAATGAGGCCTCCAGACCTGTATACAGTACTCTAGGTGTGGCCTGACCATCGCCTTATACAATGGAATAATCACCTCCTTATCCCTGTGGGAAAAATTCCTGTATATCATTGACAATACTCCTTGAGCTACTCTTGCAGCCCGTCTGCACTGCTCAGAGAACTTCATATCTGCCTGCACAACCACCCCCAAGTCCCTTTCATTCTCTACCACTGTCAGTGTTGTACCACAGAGTTGATACGTTGCTCTGGGGTTGCTGTTTCCCATGTGTAGTACTTTACATTTGTCAATGTTAAACTTCATTTGCCACCTCTCAGCCCAATCTGCTCAACCTTTCCAGATCCTGTTGCAGCAGCATAGTGTCAGTAGTGTCCTTGACAACCCTGCCTACCTTTGTATCGTCTGCAAACTTGGACATTAAGCCCGATATACCATCATCAATATCATTTATAAATACAGAAAACAATAATGGACCCAACACTGAGCCCTGAGGGACTCCACTAATAACATCAGTCCACGATGAGCAGTGTCCATTGATTACCACTCTGTCTTCTCCCCCTCAACCACCCCTTTATCCATAGCAGCAATTTGCCTCCAATGTCACACTGCTCCAATTTGTGTAGCAGTCTTCCATGTGCAACAGTATCAAAAGCCTTTCTAAGATCCAAGTATATAATATCAAAGTTATTCCCTGCATCCAGTTCTTTTGTGACTGCATCATAGTATCCAATCAAGTTGGTCAGGCAAGACTTCCCCTTAACAAAACCATGCTGTGTCTGAGCTATAACTGAAGTCTTGTCTAAATGATCCTGCAGTGCGTCTTTAACCAGTGCCTCCATTAATTTTCCTGGAACAGAAGTTAAGCTCACAGGTCTATAATTACTTGTGTCAGCCTTTGATCCTCCTTTGTGAATTGGGGTCACATTTGCACATTTCCAGTCTATGGGTACCTCCCCTGAGTCCAAGGAAGCTCTCAAAATTATGGCTAAGGGTTTGCTTACTTCCTTTGCTGCCTCCTTTAATATAACTGGATAGATCCCATCCACCCCGGGTGCCTTGTGTTTATCTTCAACAGTTTCTCCTCCACTTTACTCCCAGTTATTTCAAGATTCTGTAACTTACTGCTAGAGTTGAATACACCTCTGGCATTCCCCTCGCTGAATAACTCCTCATGTGTGAATGTCGATGCAAAATATTCATTTAGTTTGTTAGCCACCTGAGCAGGATCATCAACACTTGACCCATCAATATCAAGTGGAACAATCTGATTCATCCCTTTCCTTCTAGAGTTTACATAAGTAAAGAACTCTTTGCTGTTTTTCTTTGCATCCCTTGCCAAGGATTTCTCGTAATCTGCCTTCGCCTGCCTAACCTCCTTTGTAACTTGGTTGCATATCAACTTGTATCTATCATAGGCTTCTGTGTCATGTGTTAATTTGTAAGTATCCCATGCATTTTTCTTCTCTGCCATATGCCTCATTAGTTCATCTGACATCCATTTTGGCCTAAACCTTGAACAATATTTCTTAGTTGGTATGTAAAGCCTAGTAGCTTCCAAGATAAGTTCTTTGAATGCTTCCCATTTTGAATTTGCTGTTGGTAACATCATCAGTTGGTCCCACTGTATAGAATTTAAATACTGTCTCAGTCCATCGTAGTCGCCTTTACGGAAGCAATAACCCTTCCCTTTACCCCTAATGGTAGTTACTTCTTTGAGTAAATCCCACTTCAGCACACTGTGATCACTGCCACCTAGTGGTTCATTTATCTGCAGATTCTTAATGCATGAAGAATCACTGCTGATAATCAAATCAAGAGTATTACTCCCTCTAGTTGCCTCCCGAACATGCTGATGTAGAAAACAATCATCCAATAAATCCACAAAAGCCCTGCTAGTGTGTGAGTATCCAGCCCCCAAATTCCAGTCAATATCTGGGAAATTAAAATCTCCCATTATAAGACACTCTGATTTACTGGCCCACTCTATTTCCCTGTACAGTTCCTTATTATACTCATCAGAGTCATTAGGCCTATAGCACACTCCTACTCTCAATTTTGATCTCCCAATGTTTATGTCACACCAAACTGACTCCACACTGCACTGTCCAGCGATGTCGACTGGCTTCACTTCCTTGGTTTTTATGTGTTTCTTAACTAATAGTATAACACCTCCCCCCTTCCAAACTTCACACTCAAAGATATCTTTGAGTGTGAGCTTCGTGAAGTTGTTTGATATTTGATGTTTGTAAAGTGTTCTTTCCCCACTGAGAGAGGTAAGAGTCACAAGTCGGTATAGGAGGTGGTACCCATGGTGGTTGAGTAGAAGTTGTTACCTGTTGTACGGAAAGGATGGAAACATTCCAAATTTGCATCAGTTCAAGAAGGCGAAGACCAGCTGACTTTACTATGCTTGGTTTATTTCTGAAAAGGTTTTCTAATGGTGGATTGACAGGTATGACTGAGTCGGATGCATGGCACAGCTTTGTATCTTGACAGCATAGTTCAATAGCAGTGTTTTCCTATGTAAAGATAGTGGGGGTTCATGGGCATCAATGTAGAGACTATGTGCTGGTGATGTTCTGAAAGCACCGAGTGAAAGTCTCAAGACACTGCGTTGAATTGGATCAAGCCAGCGAAATGCACTCAATCTGGCTGAATCGTAGATGGGAGCTCCATAATCAAGACGGGATCTGATTAATGCCCGATATAGCCAAAGCAGAGATGTGCGCCCCATGTTTGGGAGGATAAAGCTCTGAGTATATTTAACTTTTTTTTAAAGCTCTGAGTATATTTAACTTTTTTAGACAGGAAGTACGTACATTTTTTATGTGGTCTATAAAATTTAACTTATTATCAAGTGTTAATCCTAGAAATCTGATGCTATTAGTAACCGGGATGGAGACATTATAAATTTGAAGTTCAGGATCCGGATGAAGTTTGCGCTGTCTACAAAAATGGATGGCAACTGTTTTCTGCTGCGAGAGTCGATAGCCATTGAGGCTGGCCCACTGTTGTATTTTATTAAGTGATATCTGGAGCTGCCGTTCAATAGACTTCATGTTTTGGGAATGGCAGGAGATGGAAAGATCATCTGCATAAAGGTAGGTCTCAACTGTATTTGGAAGCTGATTGGTGATGGAATCTATTCTAAGAGCAAACAAAGTGGCACTCAGTACTGATCCCTGTGGTACTCCTTCCTGTATAAACGTTTTGGAGAGGGCATGTTGGTACTGAACTTGAAACTATCTGGTACGTAGGAAGTTCTGAACAAATATAGGGAGGTTGCCTCGCAGACCAAGAGAGTAAAGATCACTAAGTATGCCATGCCGCCAGGTAGTGTCAAAAGCCTTCTCGATATCTATTGAAACCATTACAAGATGTTCACGTTTAACAAAGGCATTTCGAATGGCGAATTCAGCCTTGACCATAAGATCTAAGCATGACCTATTTTTACGAAAGCCATATTGGCTATGGCTCATTAGATGTTGTGACTCAATGATCCATACAAGACTTCTGTGGACAATTTTTTCAAGGATTTTGCTCAGGCAGCTTGATAGAGAGATCGGTCTATAGCTATAGGGGTTAGTTGGATCTTTCCCAGGTTTTAGGAATGCCAAAACAGTAGAGTGATGCCAAGAAGTTGGAAAAGCATAAGCTCATACATTTGCTTTCTTGCATCACATGCCACTACTACTACTACTACTAAAAACGTTTTCTAAAAATATACGATTGTAAAAAACCAGAGGCAGGCTTAAAGCTTTGTCATCGAGATGTTGAAGCATGACATAATAAATCCCATCTGGCCCAGCAGCACCATTAGTGTGCTAATGGCATGCAGAAGTTCAGAGTGTTGCAGAGGTTTGTTATATGGAAGAGTACGTGCGGTTTGAAATTTTATGGCATGCTTTTCTCTAGTGTTTTTAATTCGTTGGAATGATGTAGAATATGCTGATGCTGCTGATATTTCAGCAAAAGTATTGCCCAAAGCATTAGCAATATCTAAGGAACTGGATAGATCTTGCCCTTTCCAGGAGAGGATTGGAGAAGGTATAGTAGGAAACTTACCAGATAACTGTCTAATTTTTTTCCATATAGTTTTGGATCAGTGTTTCTGTTAAAGGTCGATGCAAAACGGGTCCAGGATTCTTTCTTGGCTTGCCTTTGTACAAATCGTGCTTTTGCTCTTAGCTTCTTATAATTAATGAGATTGTTTGTGGTTGGACATTGCCGAAATAAATTCCAGGCTTTGATTTTTTCTTTCTTTGCTTTTGTGCATTCGTCATTCCACCAGTAATTATAATGCTTGCGACCAGGGAGATTTGATAATGGAATTGTGTCCTTGGCCACTTTTAGGAGATGTGATGTGATGTAATCTGTTACATTATCAATATTCTGGAGCTGGGTTTTTTCCTCGTCAAGAGAGATTGATGATCGAAATTTTGCCCAGTTTGCACGAACAAATTTCCATTTCCTGCGGAGTTTGTTTGAAGGAGACTGTGATATTAAAAAATTGCATATGATTGGAAGGTGGTCACTGCTCATAGGATCATTTAAAACATACCACTCTATGGTTGGGAGGAGTAATGGAGAACAAATTGAGAGATCTATTGGTGAGGTGTGTCCAGTTGGGAGTTGTATGTGAGTGTGCGCACCAGTATTGAGTAAAGTGAGGTTTTGTGACTCTAGAAAGCTTTCAACGAGTCGACCACGTGTGTCTAGTTTAGGATCGTCCCATAAGGGGTGGTGTCCATTAAAATCCCCTAAAATACAGAGAAGTGGAGGTATTTGTATGAGGAGATCTTCAAGATCTTTTAAACAGTAAGTATGGTTTGGTGGTAGGTATATTGAGACAAGTGTTATTGAAATATGGAGAGTTATATGAACAGCAACAGCTTCTATTTCAGTTTGAAGTGGAATATGTTTAGTTGGGATCTTTGAATTTATTAGGATTGCTACACCACCATGGGCAGCATTTGCTGTATTACGATCTCTTCGATAAAGACAATAGTTCTTTATTGAAGGAGAAATTTGCGAGGTTAGGTAAGTTTCCTGAAGACAAAGGGCAACTGGAGAATATCGGTTAATTAGATCACAGATATCATCAGTGTTGCAACGAAAGCCTCTGCAATTCCATTGTAAAATACAAGGCATTATTTGTTTGATTGATGGAGATGTATCTGATTGCTTTTTGAAGGTTACTGGCTTATGACGTTCTAATTTAGCATTAGAATTAGTAGAGGCATTTGATGCAAGAAAGCAAGCTTATGCAGCATCAGCCAAAAAAAAAGAAAAAAAAAAAAAAACACACTTCCACTTCACCCCTCTGTTCATTCAAAATACCTGTCCAGCTGAGCCTTAAACTTATTTAGGCTATCAACCTCCACTACAAGGGATGGAAGTCTGTTCCACCAACCAACCACCCGCTGGCTAAAGGCAAATTTCCGCACGTCTATCCTACATCTGTCTTTCCTCAATTTGAATTTATGCCCTCTCAGGTGATTTTTCTGAGCTAGAGGAAGAATCCCATCAGCATTGAGCATGCTCAAACCATTCAAGGCTTTATACACCTCTATCAGATCACCTCGCTGGTGCCTAGTCTCCAGACACTGTAATTTGCAAAACTTAAGCCTTTCTTTGTAAGAGCACCCCTTTGTTCCATTCTTTTAGATTTATCTTTTTTGGAGAAAACTGGCCGACCTGTGTCATTTCTTCTTCTGCATGGATTTCTAGAAGGGGATCTTCCTGTATGGATGTGCCATCTGTGTCCATGGTTGTATCTTGAAAATTTTTCACTACATTTGTGTTTGAACTATGAGATATGGTATCTATGACTGGAGCAGGAGATGCCACTGGTATTGTCAGAGGAGTATTATTTGCCTGGTCAGAGAACTTGGATTGTTGCTTAGAAAGAACATTTCTAGCCCAGTCAGAAATTGATTTGTTAGTGGGAACTGTTACATCAGTTTGAGTGGAGACTGTCTGAAATTTTTTTACAGCATTGGCATAGGTCATATTTTTGGTTATAGTAGGAGCGACTAATTTTCTCGCTTCTGGGTAACTTACTTTGTTCTCAACCTTGTATTTTACTATTTTTTTCTCGGTTTTCCACTTTTCATATGTCTTCGAATATGCAGGATGCAATTTGGGCAGGTCATTTTTGTAGCTGTACAATTACTTTGTATGTGATCTGAGGATCCACAATTAGGGCAGACAGGAACTCCTCTGCATACAGTTTGTGAGCTCTCCATACTTTTGGCATTTGTAACACCTTAAAGGGTTTGGAATGTAAGGTCGGATGCGGCAAAGTAAATAACCTGCTTTTACAGAGGAGGGTAAGTTGGGTGTATTGAAGGTGAGAATAATATTTCTTGTAGGTGTCAGTTGATTATCTTTTTTAGTCATTATTCTTTTTGCTTCAATTACATTCTGTCCCTGCAGTTCTTGGGTTATTTCTTCCTTGGTGACGTTCAGTAAGTCCCAACTGGATATCACACCCTTAGATGAATTTAGGGTTGTGTGTGGAGATATTTTAACTGGAATGCCAGTAAAACTTGTAAGTTGTAACAGCTTCTCGGAATGTCTGTGGTTGGTGGTTTCTACTAGTAAGTCTCCTGATTGCAGTCTCTTCACCGTCTTGGGAAATCCTGCAATACCCTCCAGATGTTTTTGTATGACAAACGGAGACAATTTATTAATGGGCTGACTAGTAAGGGAGTGGATGATTAAGAACGACGGGCAAGGTTGCTCCATCCGATCAGTCTTTTGTCTCTTTGGATTATCGTTCTCAATATCCTGATGGTCTGTGTTATCCATGATTGCTCCTTTTAGCCCTTGGCAAGTGGACTTGCTTGCCAAGATTTCCGGCCCCGCCACGGGGAGGCAGGAGCAGTGCCGCTAGGAGGCCAAGCGGTTAAAGTGTTAGTTGATTAGTGACCTAGAAAAATGAATAAAAAGAAAGGTTGTTTTTCTTTCTCTGTTCTAACTTGTGGCTTTTCAAGTGTAGAACGATTTTAAAAAAATAAGGCTTTTGATAAATGTATAAACTTAAAAATAACTTTAATCGCCTTTGAAGAGCACTTTATAATCTCACAAATATCGCTTGGCCTCGAAATACGCTTGGCACCCGGGGCCGGCTTAAGTTTTGCAAATTTCAGCTTCTGGAGGTGATCTGATTGAGGTATATTAGGCCTTGAATGGATTGAGCAGGCTCAATGCAGATGAGATTCTTCCTCTTGCTCAAATTACAAATCTGAGGGGGCATAGATTCAAACTGAGGAAAAACAGTTGTAGAATAGATGCATGGAAATTTGCCTTTAGCCAGTGGGTAGTTGATTGCTGGAACAGAATCTCATCTATCATTGTGGAAGTTTATAGCTTAAATAAATTCAAGGAGGAACTGGACAAACATTTAGAGGGAATGGGTGTGTGAAATGGGTTTTTTTTTTGGCTGATGCTACAATCTTGCTTTCTTGCATCACATGCCTCTACTACTACAACAGATGGAAAGTTGTTCCTCCAATCAGCCACCCACCCACTGCAAACTTCCATCCTCAATTTGAATTTATGTTCCCTCATGTGCATCTTCTAAGCAAGAGGAAGAATCCCATCAACATTGAGTCTGTTTAATCAATTGAAAACCTTACACACACACTTCAATGAGATTAGCTCGCAGGTTCCCAGACTCTAGATGCTGAAATTTGCAAAACTGAAGCCTTTCTTGGTAAAAGCAGCCTATTTTCCACTCACCAATCTTGTTGCCTTTCTCTTACCCATTTCAGGAGCTCTACATCGTTCCTAAAATGAAGACTCCAGACCAGCATGCAGTACTCATGATATGGCTTAACCATTGGCTTATACAATGGGATAATCTCCACCTTATCCCTGTTAGCAAAATTCCTGCATATCATTGACAAAACCCCATGAACTATTCTGGTAGCCTGACTGCACTGCTCAGAGAACTTCATATCTGACTGCACAATTAACCACAGACCTTTTTCATTTTCCACTAACCTCAGAGTAGTAACACACAGTTGGTATGTGTTACTACTCTGAGTAACTGAGTAATTCAGTAACTCTGAATTCCCTCTTTAAATATGTACAAGGCTAAGTGTTTACCTTTTTCTGTGGCAGATTACTCTGTGACTAAAGACAAATTTTCTTACATCCAGTCTACAATTATCTTTTCTTAATTTGAATCTGTTTACCTTACCTTATATGTCAACCTAGAAAGGGAAAATATAAATACATCAAGTTCACTCAACCCTTGTATGGCTTTAAATATCATAATCAAATCCCTGCAGATACCTAGTTTCCAAGCCTAGCTTACAAAACTGAAATCTCTACCTGTGTGAGATTCTTTGTGCCCATTCAAGCAAGTCAATAACTTGCTTGAAATAGGCCACCAGATCCACACATGCAGTGTTCAAGATACAGTCTGACTATTGACTTATACAACAGGACAATTACAGCAGACGCTCAATTTTCCGGAATAGATGGCAAAAAAATATTACCGGTTTATCCAAAAATACAGTAAGTCCCCGACATAGGAAAGAGATATGTTCTAGGACTTCTTAAGTAAGTCGAGTTTTACGTAACTCAGGAATAATTAATAAAATATTGCTACTATATTTGATATGCCAGAATTATAAAAAAAAAAAAAAAAAAAAAAGCACATAATATACTCAGAAGAATGAAGAAAAATAATTATATATATATTTTAATTGGTTCAATTAAAAACTTTTTTTGGGGGCAGCAGTGAAGTAGCTGGAGGGGCACCTAAGAAAAGAAGACAAAAAAGGAAGGAAAAAAAGCATGTTATTGTACTGTAAAAACTGATGATTTGTATTTCAAAGCCCTGGTTATTATAGTTGACCTCATTGGTGTTGATCGCTTCACAGCTTCTTGTATTCTGTCTTTCTGGTTTATTATTGTGTTCATTGTTGCCACTGACAAACCTGAATTCAGCACGATACTTGTTAATGTTTGGCCATTTTCAAACATCCTTATTATTTTAACTTTCTGATCCAACTTGATCGTTTCCTTTTCTGGATAGATTTACCAGTACCGCTAGTCGGCACTGTGATAACGGTCAAAATTAAATTTTCTGTAAAGAACTTTACAGGGTTAAGGCAAAAACTCACTATTATCACCCCATGCAAGCTCACATTTTACTAAAGCACATTTCTGGAGGTCACTACCATAAAACAATAAAAACAATTTGCACTTTCTGGGTTACCATTAGTAAAGGCACATGATGCAAGACAGCAAGCTTATATAGCATCAGCCAAAAAAAAAAACCTTTATTTCACCCATCCACTCGCTCCAAATGTTTGCAAGTTCTGCCTTGAAACTATATAAGCTATCAACTTCTACGACAGATGGAAGTTTGTTCCACCAATCAACCACCCACTGGCTAAAGGCAAACTTCTGCACATCTATCCTAAAACCATCTTTCCTCAATTTGAATTTATGCCCTCTCAGAGAATTATTCTGAGCAAGAGGAAGTCTCCCATCCGCATTGGCATGTTCAAACCATTCAAGGTTTAAGACACCTCAATCACATCACCTCTCAGGTGCCTAGTCTCCAGACACTGCAATTTGCAATACTTAGGCCGTTCTTTGTAAAAGCAACTCTTTGTTCCATTCACTAATCTTGTTGCCCTTCTACTCGTTCCAACAGCTCTACATCCTTCTTAAAATGAGGCCTCTAGACCTGTATAAAGTACTCAAGGTGTGGCCTGACCATTGCTTTATACAAGGGGATAATCACCTTCTTACCCCTGCTAGAATAATTCCTGTAAATCATTGACAAGACACTATGAGCTACTCTTGCAGACCATCTGCACTGCTCAGAAAACTTCATATCTGCCTGCACAATTACCCCCAGGTCCTTTTCATTCTCTATCACTGTCAGTGTGGTACCACAGAGTTGATACGTTACTCTGGGTTTATTGCTTCCCATATGTAGTACTTTACATTTGTCAATGTAAAACTTCATTTGCCCCACTCAGCCCATCTGCTCAACTTTTCTAGATCCTGTTGCAGCAGTGTAGTGACATTAACAACCATGACAACCTTCGTATCATCTGAAAACTTGGACATTAAGCCTGATACACAATCATCAATATCATTTATAAATACAGAAAACAACAATGGACCCAACACTGAACCCTGAGGGACTCCACTAATAACATTAGTCCACGAAGAGCAGTGTCCTTTGATTACCACTCTGTCTCCTCCCACTCAACCATCCCTTTATCCATAGCAGCAAATTGCCTCCAATGCCACACTTCTCCAATTTGTGCAGCAGTCTTCCATGTGCGACAGTATCAAAGGCTTTTCTAAGATCCAAATATATGATATCAAAGTTATTCTTTGATTTGTGATTACATCATAGTATCCAATCAAATTAGTCAGACAAGACTTCCCCTTAACAAACCCATTCTGAGTCCGAGCTATAACTGAAGTCTTGTCTAGATGATCCTGCAATGCTTCTTTAACCAGTGCCACCATTAATTTCCCTGGAACAGAAGTTAAACTAACAGGTCTGTAATCACCTGTGTCTCCCTTTGATCCTCCTTTGTGGATTGGGGTCACATTTGCACTTCTCTAGTCCATGGGTACCCCCTCCGAGTCCAGGGAAGCTCTCATAATTATGGCTCAGGGTTTGCTTACTTCCTTTGCCACCTCCTTTAATATAACTGGATAGATTCCATCCACCCCAGGTGCCTTTCTTGTGTTTATCTTCAACAATTTCTCCTCCACTTTACTCTCAGTTATTACAAGATTATCTAGCTTACTGCCAGAGTTGAATACACCTCTGGCATTCCCCTCCTTGAATAACTCCTCATGTGTGAATGTAGATGCAAAATATTCATTTAGTTTCATAGCTACCTGAGCAGGATCATCAACAAGTGGATCAATCTGATTCATCAACTTTCATCTAGAGTTTACATAGGTAAAGAACACTTTTCTGTTTTTCTTTGCATCCTTTGCCAAAGATTTCTCGTAATCTGGCTTCGCCTACCTAACCTCCTTTGTAACTTGGTTACAGACCAGCTTATATCTATCATAAGATGATAGATATGTGTCACATTAACATGTGACACATAGGCTTCTGTGTCACATGTTAATTTATATGTATCCCATGCATTTTTGTTCTCTGTCATGTCTAATTAGTTCATCTGACATCCATTTAGGCTTAAATCTTGAACAATATTTCTTTGTTTGTATGAAAAGCCTAATAGCTTCCAAGATTAATTCTTTGAATGCTTCCCATTTTGAATTTGCTATTGGTAACATCATCAGTTGGTTCCACCATATAGAATTTAAATACTGTCTCAGATCACCGTAGTCACCTTTACGAAAGAAAAACCCTTCCCTTTACCCTTTGGTAGTTACCTCTCTGAGTAATGGTGGTTATCTCTTTGAGTAAATCCCACTTCAGCACACTGTGATCACTGGCACCTAGTGGTTCCTTTATCTGCAGATTCTTGATGCATGAAGAATCAGCTACTGATAATCAAATCAAGAGTATTACTCCCTCTAGGTGCCTCCCGAACATGCTGCAGTAGAAAACAATCATCCAATAAATCCACAAAAGCCTTGGTAGTGTGTGTGTGTGTGTGTGTGAGTGACCAATCCACAAATTCCAGTCAATATCCAGGAAATTAAAATCCAAAAAATTTTAAGACACTAATTTACTGGCCCACTCTATTTCTCTGCACAATTGCTCATTATACTCATCAGATTCATTAGGCCTATAACACACACCTACTCTCATTTTTCCTTTCCCAGTGCTTATGTCACACCAAACAGACTCAACATTGCATTGTTCACCCACATCAATTGGCTGCACTTCCTTACATTTTATGTGTTTCTTAACTAACAGCATAACCTCTCCTCCCTTTCTGTCCTGTCTATCCTTTCTGTACACATTGTACTCCCCAAATTCCAGTTCTGCACTGCTTATGTCTGTGTGACACCATGTCTCTGATATCTCAACAATATCTGTCTTTGATGTCTTGACTAGCACTTCAAGCTTATCAAATTTATTACCTAAACTCCTAGCATTGGTGTACCGGCTTTGATGAAATATCTCCTGCTCTGCTGAAAAAGGTCCTTAACTCAATTCTAACACCACTGAAGTATATTTACAATCTTTCCGTTCAATCTGGTAAATTCCTGTCTCAATTCAAAAAAGCAGTCATTGTTCCTGTTCCTAAGGGGAAAAATTGTAACTCTATCAACAATTTTCGTCCAATAGCTCTACTCTCAGTTTTTGCAAAATTATTCGAAAAAATTCTTCACGGCAGACTCATGGGCTTCCTGGAAGTCAATCAGCTTATCCATCAACAACAGTATGCTTATCGTTCAAAAAGATCCACTGACCTGGCAATTGTTGACTTCTGCTCCAGGATCACGGACTGTCTTGAAAAGGGTCACTATGCAATAGCACTGTTTCTAGACCTATCAAAAGCTTTTGACTGCATAAATCATAATATCCTACTCAACAAGCTCAACAATCTTGGCTTGAGAGGGAAAATTAACCTTCTCCTTGAAGACTACCTTAGTGATAGGCCATTTGTCGTTAAAACAAACCAGTCTTTTTCAGACATTTCTTATTTCTCTAGGGGAGTACCTCAAGGCTCACTTCTCGGACCGATCCTATTTGTTCTTTACATTAATGAATTTCTCTCTCATCTTCCCACCTAGTAGCGTATGCCGATGACATTTCCATTCTAATCACTGATAAAGACCATAACCAACTTCAATGCAAGATCTCTGCCCTGCTCTCTGAAATGCATAGTTGGCTTCAAAAGAATCAGCTGATACTAAACCCAGAAAAATCCAAATATATGGTGTTTAGGACAAAAAATAAACCATTGAATATTGATTTCGAAATAACATACAAAGGAAAACAACTGGAAAGGGTGAATGATACCAAGTTTCTAGGAATCTGGCTAGATGACAAGCTGAGTTGGGATAAACAAATGATCACCTTACGAAAGAAAACTTCGTCACTAGCAGGAATACTCGCCCGAGCCTCTGCCTGGGTACCTCCTTCCCTTCTCAGACTAGTATTCCTTTCCTTAATACAGCCTCACTTCACATATGGAATTATCTCATGGGGTACGACCAGTCAATATAACCTTACGAGAATCAATTCAATTGTCAATCGATGTGTTCGTTCAATTTTGGGCCTTCCCTGGAATGCATCGGTGACTTCGAGATATAAGGAAGCGAGACTCTTAAGGATCTACCAACTGATACAAAAAGCTGAAGTGGTCTTTGTCTACAATGCTTTGAAAACACCAAACTTTCCTCCTCTCTTCAGATCCTTTTTTATAACAATAGAAGAAGAAGGAATAAGATATAATTTAAGAAATGAAGCGAACCTGAAGGTTCCGCTTTTCAGAAAAGCCATAGGCCAGAAAAATATAAAATACAGAGGCGCAAAAACCTGGAATAATCTATAATTTAAGAAATGAAGCAAACCTGAAGGTTCCACTTTTCAGAAAAGCCATAGGCCAGAAAAATATAAAATACAGAGGCGCAAAAACCTGGAATAATCTTCCTGAAAACATCAAAAATGCCATTTCACTAAAGTTCAAGAAGCTCCTGACTGAACACATCACCAGGGAGGTCTGATCTAAATCACCTTCCACTCAACTCCTGAACTTTCCACAATGCATACCAGTTTGGAAATTGTGTAAACAAGTTGAAGGAATAGCTGTCATAAATTGTAACATTCTATGCAATTATTTCATAATTTTTCTTTCATACTTGTTATTGTAAAAGTACTCACAATGTAATTATAAGTATGTACTGTTGTTAACCACGCGACATGTGTGGTTGGTTTACGTAGTCTCGGTAATGGAATGTAGAAACATGTCCGATTCATGATGTATCTGTTTTTATTGTTATCTTTTTCAAAGGGAATACCCCATAAAAAGCCTCTGGCTTATGGCTTATGTGTTCTCCCTCCCTTCTTGCTGTTATCTCCCAACAATTGTAACACAAAATAGGGATAAATAAATTATCAATTATCAATGTCTGTGTGACACCATGTCTCTGATATCTCAACAATATCTGTCTTTGATGTCTTGACTAGCACTTCAAGCTTATCAAATTTATTACCTAAACTCCTAGCATTGGTGTACATGCAAGTATACATGCACCTGTTTCTACTCTTAGTTAGCCTAAAAAATTGGGCTTTCCTGTTAATACAATTCATTATAATCGGTTAATGCAATTCATTATAAATCGAGTAAACTTGATTTTATTGCATTTGCCATAATATCGATAGCTGGAATTCTATGGTTTTTTACTTTATTATGGTGAATTATGTGTCCCCCTTCACTGAAATCTTTAGTCATATAAAAAAAAATATATAAATAACGTAATGTAAGTCCAAAGCTACGTACGTAAGTCGGGGACTTATTATACCCAACAATGTTCAGCAACATACGTAAAAAGTATGGCGATAGATAAAACTACTCGCATGTCCAATATGTTTCCTTTTATTTTTTACAATGTCGCATATGGTTTGGTCACCACCATTATAATCTTTCTTTAGAGATTTAACGAATGCACCGTTTTCAAACTTTCGAACAGTTTCAAGTTTTTGTTTAATTGAAAGCACAACTCTTGAGTTTGCCCATCATTTTCATGATTTCTAAACAGAAAAAAAAAAAATTCCGACAGCCCGGACATACATAACAATAAAAAATTTGTCCTTTTGCGGTGTAATGGAACACAACAATTGACGCAATGCACTAAAACAAACCAAACATTTGGATTTTTTTTTTTTTTTTTTTTTCCCTGTATATTACTAAAAGTATATTCCTGTACATTAATTGGGTGATGGAATTCTATCAGGGATAAGTAGCAATATCTCTCTTCTGGGGAAGTGCTGCTTATTTGAGGTTTAAGACTAGGAAACTAATTGTAAAGAAATACGCTATAGTGCTAACTTTGCAACCTTACTACACATTTGGAAAAACCATAGAGCAGTGCCACCGTAAGAAAACCATTTTTTTGCATCCCATAGTGAGAACAAAAGAGAAAAAAAACACATTGACTTTGACAGGATGCAGTAATGTCTTAACTATCACAGCATTTTGTTATTTTTATGATGCAATTACATTTCCAAACACTCCCTAGCATTAGCATTAGTAGAGGCATTTGATGCAAGAAAGCAAGCTTATGCAGCATCAGCCAAAAAAAAAAAAAAAAAAACCACTTCACCCCTCTGTTCGTTCAAAATATCTGTCCAGCTGAGCCTTAAACTTATTTAGGCTATCAACTTCCACGACAAGGGATGGAAGTCTGTTCCACCAACCAACCACTCGCTGGCTAAAGGCAAATTTCCGCACGTCTATCCTACATCTGTCTTTCCTCAATTTGAATTTATGCCCTCTCAGGTGATTATTCTGAGCGAGAGGAAGAATCCCATCAGCATTGAGCATGCTCAAACCATTCAAGGCTTTATACACCTATCAGATCACCTCGCTGGTGCCTAGTCTCCAGACACTGTAATTTGCAAAACTTAAGCCTTTCTTCATAAGAGCACCCCTTTGTTCCATTCACTAATCTTGTTGCCCTTCTCTGTACTCATTCCAGCAGCTCTACATCCTTCTTGAAATGAGGCCTCCAGACCTGTACACAGTACTCTAGGTGTGGCCTGACCATTGCCTTATACAAGGGAATAATCACCTCCTTATCCCTGCTAGAAAAATTCCTATATATCATTGACAATACACCATGAGCTACTCTTGCAGCCTGTCTGCACTGCTCAGAGAACTTCATATTTGCCTGCACAACCAACCCCAGGTCCCTTTCATTCTCTACCACTGTCAGTGTAGTACCACAGAGTTGATACGTTGCTCTGGGGTTGCTGTTTCCCATGTGTAGTACTTTCCATTTGTCAATGTTAAACTTCATTTGCCACCTCTCAGCCCATCTGCTCAAACTTTCCAGATCCTGTTGCAGCAGCATAGTGTCAGTAGTGTCCTTGACAACCCTACCTACCTTTGTATCGTCTGCAAATTTCGACATTAAGCTTGATATACCCTCATCAATATCATTTATGAATACAGAAAACAATAATGGACCCAACACTGAGCCCTGAGGGACTCCATTAATAACATTAGTCCGCGACGAGCAGTGTCCATTGATTACCACTCTCTGTCTTCTCCCCCACCCAGCCACCCCTTTATCCACAGCAGCAATTTGCCTCCAATGCCACACTGCTCCAATTTGTGTAGCAGTCTTCCATGTGCAACAGTATCAAAAGCCTTTCTAAGATCCAAGTATATAATATCAAAGTTATTCCCTGCATCCAGTTCCTTTGTGACTGCATCATAGTATCCAATAAAATTGGTCAGGCAAGACTTACCCTTCACAAAACCATGCTGTGTTCGAGCTATAGCTGAAGTCTTGTCTAAATGATCCTGCAGTGCTTCTTTAACTAGTGCCTCCATTAATTTTCCTGGAACAGAAGTTAAACTCACAAGTCTATAATTACTTGTGTCAGCCTTTGATCCTCCTTTGTGAATTGGGGTCACATTTGCACATGTCCAGTCTGTGGGTACCTCCCCTGAGTCCAAGGAAGCTCTCATAATTATGGCTAAGGGTTTGCTTACTTCCTTTACTGCCTCCTTTAATATAACTGGATAGATCCCATCCACCCCGGGTGCCTTTCTTCTGTTTATCTTCAACAATTTCTCCTCCACTTTACTCTTAGTTATTACAAGATTCTCTAGCTTACTGCTAGAGTTGAATACACCTCTGGCTTTCCCCTCGCTAAATAACTCCTCATGTGTGAATGTCGATGCAGAATATTCATTTAGTTTGTTAGCTACCTGAGCAGGATCATCAACAGTTGACCCATCGATATCAAGTGGACCAATCTGATTCATCCCTTCCTTCTAGAGTTTACATAAGTAAAGAACTCTTTGCTGTTTTTCTTTGCATCCCGTGCCAAGGATTTCTCGTAATCTGCCTTCTCCTGCCTAACTTCCTTTGTAACTTGGTTGCATATCAACTTGTATCTATCATAGGCTTCTGTGTCATTTGTTAATTTGTAAGTATCCCATGCACTTTTCTTCTCTGCCATATGCCTCATTAGTTCATCTGACATCCATTCTGGCCTAAACCTTGAACAATATTTCTTAGTTGGTATGTAAAGCCTAATAGCTTCCAAGATAAGTTCTATAAATGCTTTCCATTTTGAATTTGCTGTTGGTAACATCATCAGTTGATCCTACTGTATAGAATTTAAATACTGTCTCAGTCCATCGTAGTCGCCTTTACGAAAGCAATAACCCTTCCCTTTACCCCTAATGGTAGTTACCTCTTTGAGTAAATCCCACTTCAGCACACTGTGATCGCTGCCACCTAGTGGTTCATTTATCTGCAGATTCTTAATGCATGAAGAATCACTGCTGATAATCAAATCAAGAGTATTACTCCCTCTAGTTGCCTCCCGAACATGCTGATGTAGAAAACAATTATCCAATAAATCCACAAAGGCCCTGCTAGTGTGTGAGTGACCAGCCCCCAAATTCCAGTCAATATCTGGGAAATTAAAATCTCCCATTATAAGACTCTCTGATTTACTGGCCCACTATTTCCCTGTACAGTTTCTTATTATACTCATCAGAGTCATTAGGCCTATAGCACACTCCTACTCTCAATTTTGATCTCCCAATGCTTATGTCACACCAAACTGACTCAACACTGCACTGTCCAGCGATGTCAACTGGCTTCACTTCCTTGGTTTTTATGTGTTTCTTAACTAATAGCATAACCACCCCCTTCCTATCCTGTCTATCCTTTCTGTAGACATTGTACTCCCCAAATTCCAGTTCCGCATCCCTTATATCTGTGTGACACCACGTCTCTGATATCCCAACAATATCTGCCTTTGATGTTTTGAGCAATACCTCAAATTTATCAAATCTGTTTACTAAACTCCTAGCATTGGTGTACACACAAGTATACATGCACCTATTTCTATTCTTAGCTACCCTAACACAACCTATGTGTTTACTTGTACCGCAATGACTCCCAGCAGTCTCTGAAATATCCTGCATCTTGTTTTTCAGGCTTCTGCTCATTCCAATAGAAGCAGTGCAAGAATCTCTTTCACCTCTGCCGGTGGTTACTGTTAATCTATTCATCTTTGTCTCCCCCCAAACTAGCAGTTTTCCGACCCACCTAACACTGCCTCGATAGCATCAGCAAGTATTCTTGCACCCTTTCTATTTAAGTGTATCCCATCCCTGTAGAAGCAATCTCTCTTATTAACAAGTACAGTCCAGGCTGAAAAAAATTCTACCCCTTGAGCCTTGCACAATCTTTCCAGGGCCGAATTGATCGACAAGGCTCTCATCATATACTCCCCCCTATCGTGTCTGGGCAGAATTGCAGACACTTTCAAATTCAACCCTAATTCTCGGCTTTTGTTCAACAGTGACCTGTACTTGTTAAGTAATTCTGCCGGTCTCCTACTTTTAATATCATTAGTGCCAACGTGTACAACTATATCACCTTTTGTGCTCTTAAATCACCTTTTGTGCCCTCTCTAGTTCATTACACAAATATACATGGTCTCAAGTCTAATCTCAATGATGTCCATTTCCACTTACAGTCAGCTAAACCAAATGTACTTTTTCTGACAGAATCTCAGTTATCGGTTGATTCAACTACTGCTCATCTCAGTTGCCCAAATTATTCGCTATATGATTCCTTTTGCCTCAAAGGTGGTATTTGTGCATATGTCCATTCCAACATTCTCTGTCAGTCTTGTTAATTTGAAATCTCCTCTTTTCGATCTTCTCTGGCTTAAAATCTCTCTACCTCATTCTGTTGTCTCTACCGTTCTTCCAACCCCACTAATCACTTGGAACTCTTTGACTTCCTCTCTTTGCAACTTGACTTTCTCCAGTCCAACTTTCCTAACCATGAGGTAATTTTCCTTGGTGATTTTAATGTTCACAACTCCAGCTGGCTTCTGTTTTCTAGTCACACCGACTCAGCTTGTCGAGATGCTGAGGCTTTTGCAATTACTAATGACCTTGCACAGATTGTTCATTTACCTACAAGCATACCGAACAATCCTAACAATACAGACAACACGCTTCATATTTTTCTCTCAAACAACCCTTCTAAGTACACGGTCGAAGTGAGTGGTCTTTTAGGCACCTCAGCTAACAACTTGGTGATTGTCTCTTCTCCAATGGAGCATTTATCTTATGGCTATTCCCAACCTCATGTTGTTTGGCATTACAAGAATGCAAAATGGGATGACCTGAGAGATTTCTTCTTTTCCTTGGTCGGATTACTGTTTCAAAACTTCTGATGTAAACGTTTGCTCAGATCATGTCAGTAAAATTATTCTCGTAGGAATGGAATTCTTTATCCCACACTCCACTTTAAAATCTTCCTTTATCTAAACCTTATAATAGTGTGTAGTGACGAATCCACAAATTCATTTATTGAATTTGTGGATTCGTCAATCCACAAATTCAATAAATGCCTGAGCACATTTGCAATAAATGTGCTCAGGCTGTTCAAGAGAAGAATGTTGCATATCGTAATTGGCTTGTTTCCAATTCTTCAGTTTCATTGTCTGCCTAAACAAAAGCTGCAACAATTGTAAAGCAGTTATTAATCAGGCCAAACTAGATTTTGAACAGGCTAAGAGTAGAAAACTTACTTCTTGACCTAATGGTAGCCGAGCATTCTGGTCTCTTGCCAATGCTATTGGCCGCAACTTTTGCCCATCTCTGCTCCCACCTCTGTTAAAAACAGATGGTTCAGTTGTCACTTCAGCAAAGGATAAAGCTGACCTGCTAGCATCCCGTTTTTCTTCCGACTCATGTATTAATGATCTTGGCAAAACAGCTCCCACCATTTTCAACACGCTCCATTCAATGTCTCCTGTGGTCTTCCATCAAAAGGATGTCAGAAGGATTTTGACAAATCTTGATGCAAAGAAAGCTCGAGGTCCTGATGGTATTTCCCCACTTGTTCTCAAAACCTGTGTTCCTGAACTTAGTCCTGTTCTTTGCTGCTTTTTTCACTTTCTTATTCCAAAAAAAAAAAAAAGATGATTTTCCTTCTGCTTGGAAATTTGCTCATATCCAGCCAGTTCCTAAAAAGGGCAACAAATCCCTCCCACCCAATTATCGTCCCACTGCAATTACTTCTACTCTTCCTAAAGTAATGGAGAAATCAATTAACCGCCAACTCTTATATCTATCTAGAAACCTTGCATCTGATCAAAGATCGCCAGTATGGATTCCATCAGTGTTGATCCACTGGTGATTGTCTGGTTTATGTTACCCATTTATGAACAAATTCAATGGAAAAATTCGGTGAAACAGAAGCAGTTTCTCTTGACATCTCAAACGTTTTTGATCATGTTTGGCATAAAAGGTCTTCTAAACAAGCTTCCATCTTATGCTTTGCCAACTGTTTTTTATAATTGGTTATCAAGTTTTCTCTCTGATTGCTCACTGATGGTAGATGGCTCTCTCTCTTCTAACTTCTCCACTAATGCTGGTGTCCCCCGAGGTTCAGTTCTTTCCCCCACTCTTTTCCTCTTGTATATTGGCGCCTCCGTAGCCAGGTGGGAAGGAGCACACGCTTCTTGATTAGACCGGGGTTCGAGCCCGTCACCACCAAATACGGAGGATGCGGAAAGGTCAGGGAATGACCACCGCATATTCCCGGAGCAATATGGCCTTAGTTGCTAATGCTCCTAAAAACCAAAAACAAAAAACAACAACAACCTCTTGTATATTAATGACCTTCTTCCATTGACTGGAAATCCTATCCATAGTTTTGCCGATGATAGCACATTGCATTCCACTTTCCATTTTGAGAAATCTTACCCTGCTCACTCAGCTTCAACTTCTTGAATACCTGCTACAAATTCCTTAAATGCCAATCTCCAGGTAATTCTCCAGTGGAGCAAAGACAACTTAGTTGATTTCAATCCTTCTAAAACTCACTCTTATCTTATATCTTGCCAAAAGGATTCTTCTGCTCCTATGGTTATCTTTGGTGACACTCCAGTTTCTAGGCAAGATGATATCTCTTTTGGGGATTACCCTGACTTCTAATCTCTCTTGGCATAAGCACATTACAAATATTGCTTCCTTTGCATCTAAAAAAACTTGGTTTTCTCTTTTGCTCATGGCATTACTTTTCTTCCAAACAACTGTTCACTCTGTACAAATTGCAAATCCGTCCTATCATGGAATATTGTTCCCACATCTGGGGCGGCGGCCCCAAAACCTCTCTCAGGCTTCTAGATTCCATTCAGAAGAGAACAGTTAGATCAAATAATGACTCAACTCTAATAGAGTTTCTCCACTTGCTGTCTCATAGATGTACTGTTTCTTCTGCATGCCTTTATGCAGATACTACTTTTCTTCTGAATGGCTTCTATAATTCCAGCTCTCTCTCAAAACAGTCCGAACACGTGCTGCCACCAGCCAACATCCATTTACTGTCCAACTTCAAACTCACAGAACTTTTCATCTTTCCGTTTATTCATTCAACTGCCATTTTCTGGAACAACCTTCCTGCATACGTATTTCCTGAAAATTACAGTCTACAGAAGTTCAAGTCTAATGTCAACAAATACCTTCTCTCTTCTTCTCGACCTCTAACACAAGCACAGTACTAAGTACTATAGGTTCTAATACCTCTCGTGTTTGTTTCATGACAGGAAAGTGGAAGAGGTATTCCTCTTCCACTTTCCTTTCAGTCATTTAACTCCCCAATGCAGTTTGATAAACTTCTGACATCCCCTCCCTTAAAGAATTCCTCCTCATTTGTGATTTTAGAGGCAAAATATCTATTCAATTTGTCAGCAGCTTGAGCAGAGTTATCAACAGTTAATTTCCAGATATTTCTCATAATCTGCCTTAGCTTGCCTAACCTCCTTTGTGATTTAATTACAGACTAATTAGCATTAGCATTAGTAGAGGCACACGATGCAAGGAAGCAAGCTAGCTTATGTAGCATCACACAAAAAAAAAAAAAAAGCTCAGATTTCACCCCTCCATTTGTTCCAAATACCTGACCAACTCAGCCTTAAATTTATTTAGGCTATTAGCTTCCACAGCAAAAGATGGAAGCCCATTCCACTAATCAAATACCCACTGGCTAAAGGCAAACTTCTGCACATCTATCCTACAATTTTCTTTCCTCAATTTGAATTTATGCCTCCTCAGGTGATTATTCTGAGCAAGAGGAAGAACCCTTCAGCACTGAGCATGTTCAAACCATTCAAGGGTTTATACAGATCACTCAGATCACCTCGCAGGTGCCTAATCTCCAAATACTGTAATCTGCAAAACTTAAGCCTTTCTTCGTAAGAGGAACCTTTTATCCCATTCACTAATCTTGTTGCCTTTCTCTGTACTAATTTAAACAGCACTACATCCTTCTTAAAATGAGGCCTTCAGACCTGTATACAGTACTCAGGGTGTGACCTGACCATCACCTTACACAAGGGGATAATCACCTCCTTATCCCTGCAAGTAATATTCGTGTATATCATTGACAATACACCATGACCTACTCTTGCAGACAGTCTGCACTGCTCAGAAAACTTCATACCTGTATGCACAATTATCCCCAGGTCCTTTTCATTCTCTACCACTGTCAGAGTAGTACCACAGAGTTGATATGTTACTCTGGGGTTACTGCTTCCCATATGTAGTACTTTACATTTGTCAATTTTAAACTTCATTTGCCACCTCTCAGCCCATCTGCTCATCTTTTCTAGATCCTGTTGCAGCAGCATACTGTCATTAGTGTTCTTAACAATTCTGCCAAGTGTCGTATCGTATGCAAACTTGGACATTAAGCCTGATATACCACCATCAATATCATTTATAAATACATAAATCAACAATGGACCCAACACTGAACCCTGAGGGTCTCTACTAATAACATTAGTCCACAAAGAGCAGTGTCCATTGATTACCACTCTCTTGTCTTCTCCCCCTCAACCATCCCTTTATCCATAGCAGCAATTTGCCTCCAATGCCACACTGCTCCAATTTGTGCAGCAGTCTTCCATGTTCAACAGTATCAAAAGCCTTTCTAAGATCCAAATATATGATATCAAAGTTAATCCCTGCATCCAGTGCCTTTGTGACCACATCATAGTATCCAATCAAATTGGTCAGACAAGACTTCCCCTTAACAAACCCATGCAGTGTCCGAGATATAACTGAAGTCTTGTCTAGATGATCTGCAGTGCTTCTTTAACCAGTGCCTCCATTAATTTCCCTAGAACAGAAGTTAAACTAACAGATCTATTATTATTTGTGTTGCCCTTTGATCCTGCTTTGTGAATTGGGGTCACATTTGCACATCTCCCATCCATGGGTACCTCTCCTGATTCCAAGGAAGCTCTCATAGTTATAGCTAAGGATTTGCTTACCTCCTTTTATATAACTGGATATATCCCATCCATCCCAGATGCCTTTCTTATATTTATCTTCAACAATTTCTCCTCCACTTTCCTCTCAGTTATTACAAAATCATTTGGCTCACTGCCACAGTTCAGTTCATCTCTGGTATTTCCCTCCCTGAATAACTCCTCATGTGTGAATGTAGAGGCAAAATACTTATTTAGTTTGTTAGCCACCTGAGCAGGATCATCAAAAGTTGAACCATCAATATCCAGTGGACCGATTTGATTCATCCCATTCCTTCCAGAGTTTACATAGGTAAAGGTACTCAGGGCTCAGTGTTGGGTCCATTATTGTTTTCTGTATTTATAAATGATATTGATGATGGTATATCAAGCTTAATGTCCAAGTTTGCAGACGATACAAAGGTTGGCAGGGTTGTCAAGGACACTACTGACACTATGCTGCTGCAACAGGATCTGGAAAGGTTGAGCAGATGGGCTGAGAGGTGGCAAATGAAGTTTAACATTGACAAATGTAAAGTACTACACATGGGAAACAGCAACCCCGGAGCAACGTATCAACTCTGTGGTACTACACTGACAGTGGTAGAGAATGAAAGGGACTTGGGGGTGGTTGTGCAGGCAGATATGAAGTTCTCTGAGCAGTGCAGACCAGCTGCAAGAGTAGCTCATGGAGTATTATCAATGATATACAGGAATTTTTCCAGCAGGGATAAGGAGGTGATTATTCCATTGTATAAGGCAATGGTCAGGCCACACCTAGAGTACTGTATACAGGTCTGGAGGCCTCATTTCAAGAAGGATGTAGAGCTGCTGGAACGAGTACAGAGAAGGGCAACAAGATTAGTGAATGGAACAAAGGGGTGCTCTTACGAAGAAAGGCTTAAGTTTTGCAAATTACAGTGTCTGGAGACTAGGCACCAGCGAGGTGATCTGATAGAGGTGTATAAAGCCTTGAACGGTTTAAGCATGCTCAATGCTGATGGGATTCTTCCTCTAGCTCAGAAAAATCACCTGAGAGGGCATAAATTCAAATTGAGGAAAGACAGATGTAGGATAGACATGTGGAAATTTGCCTTTAGCCAGCGGGTGGTTGGTTGGTGGAACAGACTTCCATCCCTTGTGGTGGAGGTTGATAGCCTAAATAAGTTTAAGGCTCAGCTGGACCGGTATTTTGAACGAACAGAGGGGTGAAGTGGAAATGGGTTTTTTTTTTTTTTTTTGGCTGATGCTGCATAAGCTTGCTTTCTTGCATCAAATGCCTCTACTAATGCTAATGCTAAAAGAACTCTTTGCTGTTTTTTTTGCATCCTTTGCCAAAGATTTCTCATTATCTGCCTTTGATTGCCTAACCTTCCTTGTGAGTTTGTTACAAACCAGCTTATATCTATCGTAGGCTTCCATGTCACCCATTAATTTATATGTATCCTATGCATTTTTCTTCTCTGCCACATGTCTCAGTTCATCTGACATCCATTTAGGCCTAAATCTTAAACAATATTTCTTTGTTGGTATGTAAATCCTAGTAGCTTCCAAGATTAATTCTTTGAATGCTTCCCATTTTGAATTTGCTGTTGGTAACATCATCAGTTGGTCCCACTGTATAGAATTTAAATACTGTCTCAGTCCATCGTAGTCACCTTTACGAAAGCAATAACCCTTCCCTTTACCCCTAATGGTAGTTACCTCTGAGTAAATCCCACTTCAGCACACTGATCACTGCCACCTAGTGGTTCCTTTATCTGCAGATTCTTAATGCATGAAGAATCACTACTGATAATCACATCAAGAGTATTACTCCCTTTAGTTGCCTCCCAAACATGCTGATGTAGAAAACAATCATCCAATAAATCCACAAAAGCCTTGCTAGTGTGTGAGTGACCAACCCACAAATTCCAGTCAATATCTGGGAAATTAAAATCCCCCATTATAAGACTCTCTGATTTACTGGCCCACTCTATTTCCCTGTACAGTTTTTTATTATACTTATCAGAGTCATTAGGCCTATAACACACTCCAATTTATAACTACCATAGCTTTTGAATCACCCAGTCATTTATATGCATCCCATGCATTTTTCTTTTCTGCCACTTGTGTCAATAGTTCATCTGATGCCCATTTAAGTGTAAGCCTTGAACAGTATTTCTTTGTTATGAAAAGTCTAAAAGCTTCTATGATTACTTCCCATTATGCTTTCTGGCAGTAAAGCTTAACTGCCAATGTTTAAGACCAGTTATATAGTTTGTCTAAAAATCGATTGCAACAACATTCCCTGGTTTTCCTTGTTAACAACTTTGTCAAACTTAATATTATGAGCAAATTTTAATGCAAAACATGAAAATACCAACACCAAGGTCAATCCTAGGGCATGCATGTAACATCTAAGAGATGTCACTTCTTAAATTTATTTTTTTATTATTTTTTTTTTTAATTTTTAGAGTAAAATCAAATCCTCCCATATACCTTTCCTCACCAATATTCTCTATATGATGATTCAGTATTTTCTGTTTTCATTTTACTTTACTAGAGTTATGAGAATAACTGTTTGTCTTGGCATCTGATAGATGCCAGACCAGCAAATATGATTCCCACCCATTCCCATCCCCCAGAATTAGTAGCAGCATGCAAGCAGCACTCGTCCCACAACTATAATTTGTCCTCCCACTTTACCCTGAAAGATGGCATGTGGTATAAATTATGGGTAATACATCTGCACTAGAAGCATGTAATATTTTATATCTTTTTATCCATCATGTATATTTTTCAAGCTGGAAATTTGGGGATATAAAATGGAAGACAAATGAAAAAAAAAAATCTCAATAAATTTCAATAAATCTAAAAATTGAATTTTTATTTAGAAAAAAAAAAAAAAAAGTCTGCCAGGTGCCAAACAACAGGATTTGTTCAATTTTTTTTTGGAGGTGACAGGTCAAGGGTTAATAGAAAAAATAAATAAAAAATTCAGAATACTGTCCAATTATCACCAGTCTTCTACAAGCTATACATCCCTTTATCCACTATAACACTCTGCCCTCACATTTTTCCAATTTATGCATAGGCCGTTCATACTGTGATAAAAGCCTTTCTAAAATCTATATCAAACTTATTCCTGGAAACCAGTTCCTGTCTAATTACCATAATACTTTTGCAGACTATCAGAGACAACATCTTGATCTTCCCTTGTTTTGGCTCTCACAAAAACACTACTATGGAGGTGGTCATGCAATGCATTTATAGTTTCTTATGGGGGTACATAATAAATATGGTGAATTTCGGTACTTTATTTGCAAACTTGAACATATGTAGCAACCAATTAACCAATCAAATTCTCTCCAAAATCACAAAGCCCTCACTCCCGCATTTTTTGTAACCACCATCCTTCACTTGATTTCCTAAACTATGGAAATTCAATTTTCAATGCCAACAAGTTTCCTCTGGTTTCTTTAATCATTTACAAGTTCAACAACCTTTCCTGTAAGATTGCAAGTACTTGTTTATTTTGGAAATAACAGACCCAAGCACGTTGATAAAACTGAAAAACAAAATAAAAATGACAAAAAATTATTTGCTAGCTAATCTTTAGTAGTCCGTATTTCAACGTAATAGTAAAAAGAAAAAAAAAAAAAATGAAAACCCGGAAAATTTCAATAAGAATATTATCAGTAAAATGTTTCCACCCTTAAAATAGTACAAAGAAAACACTAGAAACAAATTCTAATCATTATCTCCACTTCTATGATACTCAAATCTGTTTATTAAAATAATACTAACCTGAATCTCCAACTACAATAATTTTCACTTTATCGATAGCTGCCATCACCAAATATTGTAAACAACAACAGCGTGTTTAGTTGACTTTAAACATTCACTAATGTATGGATGTATTTGCACATTTCATGTACGAATCAAGTCGAAAGACATATTAAAGAACCACGAAACTACTGAAATCATTTCAACAATTCGTTTATATTAGTTAACACGTTTTTTTTTTTTTTTTCTTGAGAAACAAACTTGCATACAAGAAGCATTAGTACCAAAATCACGCTGTAGGTAGGAGGGACTTGCCAATTTTATTATTATTATTATTATTTTTTTTTTAACTCAGTTCTAAGAGTCTGTCAAAAAGAAACCGAAGAATATACTACACAGGATAATTTTATTCCCTTCCTGTGTTTAAAAAAAAAATAATAATAAATAAGTTGTCTGGATATATCCGAAGATGATTAGAGAAATTCACAGATGTTTACAAATTGAAACTACCAGAATTGTAAGTGGTAATCCTCAAGAATCGCATTTCTGGTTACAACCAATTGGTAAAGCAACCAAGACTGAGATATTTATAGTTATCTGGCTGTTCTTCAAGAAATAATACTAAAAGAATTTAATATAATATATATTTTTTATTCAATTTTCATAAGTGATAAAATTAACAACCATTAAAAACACATCCCTTCCGTTCTTCGAAACCTAGGATGTGCTACCATCCAATTGGTATGTTATTCTCGAATTACTGCGGCTGCTTACAAAGTTGCGAAAGGACCATACCGCTAGGTCAGCCACCGGAAGGGGGGGTGGGGTTCGAGGAGTAAGAGTACCAGACACCGATTTCGAATAGTTGTTAAAAGCCAAATGGGGTTTTGCCTTATAGTTTTGCCACTGCATGAACAGTTCCTTGCATTTCACAATGCTAAAATCTACACTCAGTGATGAGTGAACAGTGAATTGTGGCCATTCATATTCGTTATCGACGATGACACATGGGGCAGTATAAAAATGCCGAGTAGCTTCGTAAGCTACAGCAATTTAATTAACGTCCTTTGGTGTAAGTCAATGCAATAAAGTACAAGTTTTAGGGCCCAGCAAAGATATCACGGAGTATCAAAAGGGCGTGATTGTGGGAACTTGCTTCCGATGCTTCCATATCCGAAAGCACATCTTGTCGGTTGCTCAGAGCCCACTGTGATTAAGTTATACAAAGGATGATGTAAAAAGGATCAAATTATATCCCGCAGAGAGAACTGGAAAGGATTACGCAAGGCATGTTCGTGGTGAGTGTAGAGAGCAGCTCATTGTAGGGGCTCAATGTTCAACAGTTGAAATCGCAATACAATATTGGGAAATCCAGCGATAACATCCCAAATGACAACCCTTTGTTCCACTGACTAATCTCAACCCCTTCTCTGTATTCGTTCTAGTAGCTCAACATCTTTCTTAAAATGAGGCCTCCAGACCAGTATCCAGTACTCAAGGTGTAGACTAACTATTGCCTTATACAAGGGGACAATCACCTCCTTGCCCCTGCTAGCGAAATTTCTATAGAGCATTGACAAGACCTCATGAGCTACTCTTGCAGCCTGCCTGTACTGCGCAGAGAACTACATATCTGACTCCAAAATTATCCCCATGGCTTTTTCATTCTCCACTACCCTGTGTCTAGTACTGCACAGTTGGTATGTTACTTTGGGGTTTCTGCTGCCCATATGCAGAACTTTGCATTTGTCAATATTAAATTTCAGTTACCACCTCTCAGCCTATCTGCCAAACTTTCTATATCGTGTTGCAGCAGTATACCGTCCATACTGTCATTAACAACCTACGTATCGTCTCCAAACTTGGACATTAAGCCTGATGTACTTTCATCAATGCCATTGATAAGTACAGAAAATAACAATGTGCCCAACATGGACCCCTGGGGAACTCCACTAATACATTAGCCCATGAAGAGCACTGTCCATTGATTACCACTCTCTTCCTTCTCCCACCCAACCATCCGAAGTACATTAATTTCCTTTTTCTCCCGAATTTTCGACAGTTTGTTAATTCCAAAACACGGACGTAATAGTCAATACAATCGAGTGAAAAAACAGTTTTTGTGACAAAAAGTATGAGTTTATCGTGTTTATGTACATTGAACAAAGTGAATATTGGTTCTTTAAGTATTTTATTGTAGATTGCATCAACAAAAGATTGAAACAATGCAATTGCATATTATTTCCATTATTATTCTTTGCGTGATTTTTCTTATACGTAGTATTGCAATTATCGTGCAAAAAAAGAGGCGAGCAAAATTGATTGCACATATGAAGTTTGAACGCTGAAAAATAGTCAGAATTTTCTAGTGCGAATGCGCTTATATCGTGGTGTGATTTTTGAACCCCGAGCATCGCGTTATAACGTTTTCACCAATATGTTAGTTAAAAAACACATAAAATCAAAGAAACTGCATCCAATTGATGTTGGTGGACAATACAATGTTGGGTCTGTTTGGTGTAGGCACTAAGAAAGGAAAAATAAGAGGAGGTGTGTGTTATAGGCCTAATGAATCTGATGAGTATAATGAGCAATTGTGCAGAGAAATAGAGTGGGCCAGTAAATCAAAGAGTCTTATAATGATGGTGGCAGTGATCACAGTGTGCTGAAGTGGGATTTATTCAAAGAGGTAACTACCGTCAGGGGTAAAGGAAAGGGTTTTTGCTTCCGTAAAGGGGAGTACAGTGGTCTCAGACAGTTTTTAAATTCTGTACAGTGGGATCAACTGACGATGTTACAAACAGTAAATTCTAAGTGGGAAGCATTCAAAGAATTAATCGTGGAAGCTACTAGACTTTATATACCGATTAAGAAATATCGTTCAAGGTTTAGGCCTAAATGGTTATCAAATGAACTAATGAGACTCGTGACAGAGAAGAAAAATGCATGGGATGCATATAAATTATCAGGTGACGCAGAAGCCTGTGGCAGATATAAGCTAGTCTGTAATCAGGTCACAAAGGAGGTTCGGCAGGCGAAGGCGGATTACGAGAAATCTTTGGCAAAAGATGCTAAGAAAAACAGCAAGGATTTCTTTACTTATATAAACTCTAAAAGGAAGAGGTGAATATGATTGGTCCACTTGACATCGATGGTTCGACTGTAGATGATCCTGCTCAGATAGCAAACAAACTGAATGACTATTTTGCATCTACATTCACACGTGAGGAATTATTACAATTTGAAAATGGAAGAAGGTTATCAAATTGTAGCAGTGTGCTTAATGATTTTGTAATAACTGAGAGCAAAGTGTAGGAGAAATTGTTGAAGTTAAACACAAGAAAGGCACCTGGGGTGGATGGGATCTATCCAGTTATTTTAAAGGAGGCGGAAAAGCAACTAAGCAAACCCTTAGCCATAATTATGAGAGCATCCTTGGACTCAGGGGAGGTTCCCACGGACTGGAGATGTGCAAATGTGTCCCCAATTCACAAAGGTGGATCGAAGGGTGACACGAGTAATTACAGACCACTTAGTTTAACTTCTGTTCCGGGTAAAATAATGGAGTCGCTGGTTAAAGATGCATTGCAGGATCATCTAGACAAGACTGCAGCAATAATTCAAACACGGCATGGGTTTGTTAAGGGAAAGTCTTGTCTGACAAATTTGATTGGTTATTATGATGTGGTCACAAAGGAACTGGATGCAAAAAATAATTTTGATATCATATACTTGGATTTCAGGAAAGCTTTTGACACTGTTGCGCATGGAAGACTACTGTACAAATTGGAGCAGAATGGTATTAAGGGTAAGTTGCTACAATGGATAAAAGGATGGTTAAGTGGGAGAAGACAGAGGGTGGTAATCAATGGGTGCTGCTCTTCGTGGACTAATGTTATTAGTGGAGCCCCACAGGGTTCGGTGTTGGGTCCACTGTTGTTTTGTATATTTATCAATGATATTGATGAAGGTATATCAGGCTTAATGTCGAAGTTTGCAGATGACACAAAGGTTTGCAGGGTTGTTAATGACAGTAATGGCAGTGTGCTACTACAACAGGAACTAGATAATTTGGGCAGATGGGCTAAGAAGTGGCAACTGAAGTTCAACCTTGACAAATGCAAAGTACTGCATATGGGTAGAAGTAACCCCAGAGAAACGTACCAACTGTGTGGTACTACACTTAAGGTGGTAGAAAATGAAAAAGCCCTGGGAGTAATTGTGCAGTCAGATATGAAGTTTTCTGAGCAGTGCAGACAGGTGCTAGGGCGGGTCATGGGGTTTTGTCAATGATATATAGGAATTTAGCTTGCAGGGAAAAGGAGGTGATTGTCCCTCTGTATAAGGCAATGGTCAGGCCACGCCTTGAGTACTGCGTACAGGTCTGGAGGCCTCATTTTAGGAAGGATGTAGATTTGCTTGAGCGTGTACAGAGAAGAGCAACACGATTGGTGAGGGGAATGAAGGGATTCTCTTACCAAGAGAGGCTTAAGTTCTGCAAATTGCAGTGGCTGGAGACTAGGCACCTGCGCGGTGATCTGATTGAGGTCTATAAGGCCTTGAATGGGTTGAGCACGCTGAATTCTGATGAGGTCCTTCCACTTGTTCAGATTACCAACCTACAGGAACATAAGTTCAAATTAAGAAAGGACAGATGTAGAATAGATGTGCGGAAATTTGCCTTTAGCCAGCGGATGGTTAATTGCTGGAACAAACTTCCATCTGTCGTTGTGGAAGTTGATAGGTTAAATAAATTTAAGTAGGTACTGGACAGGCATTTGGAGGGAATGGTGTGATTTTTTTTTTTTTTTTTTTTTGGCTGATGCTGCATAAGCTCCTACACTTGCTTTCTTGCATCATGTGCCACTACTACTACTACTACTACTACTACTACTACTTCTAATGGGGGATTTTAATTTCCCATTTCCCAGAGATTGACTGGAATTTGTGGGTTGGTCACTCACACACTAGCAAAGTTTTTGTGGATTTATAGGATGATTGTTTTCTACAGCAGCATCTTTGGGAGGCAACTAGAGGGAGTAATACTCTCGATCTGATTATCAGTGGTGATTCTTCATGCATCAAGAATCTGCATATAAAGGAACCACTAGGTGGCAGTGATCACAGTGTGCTGAAGTGGGATTTACTCAAAGAGATAACTACCATCAAGGGTAAAGGGAAGGGTTTTTGCTTTCGTAAAGGTGATTACGGTGGTTCTCTTCAAGACAAGGCGTCTTGAAGAGAACCACTCTACAGGTTTGTTGCCACCTAAGTGACGTAACAGGGCTTACCATCGAGAAGGTTTGCATGAGTGTATTTTAGGGAGGCAGTCCAACCGGACTTCTCCTAAATCTTCTGTAATAGAGAGATATTGGATCCATCAGTGTTTTTGGCTGAGTGTCTGATAACACACAGGATACCTGTCTCCCTCTAAGCTACTAGGCTTTTCATACCAACTAAGAAATATTGTTCAAGATTTAGGCCTAAATGGATGGATGGATGTGAGATGAACTAATTAGACATGTCACAGAGAATAAAAATGCAAGGAATACATATAAAATAACAGGTGACACAGAAGCCTATGATAGATGTAAGCTGGTCTGTAACCAAGTCACAAAGGAGATGACAGACATTTGGAGCGAGGGGATGGGTGAAATAAGTGTTTTTTTTTTTTTTTTTTTTGGCTGATGCTGTATATGCTTGCTTTCTTACATCATATGCCTTTGCTAATGCTAATGTGTTGTCTTAATTATTTTCTTCGTCCATTTCCTTTACTTCTTAATTATCTGCCCAAGTAGCACAGTTGCATCGTCACAGTCCTTCCCACACCGGATGGAAAAGGCCCGAGTTCGAATCCCGTCCATGACTCGCGGAATTTTAATGGGCTTTTTTCACTCTGTGGCTGAGTTAATCGGTCTCAGGATTGGACAGCAAAGTTTTTTCGCCAAGAAACTGGAGTTTTTTCGTCCAGCGAAACAGGCAAATTTACTGAGAGAAATATGTGTTTATGTATTGAATTACGGGTAAAGCTAATATAATTTTTTTTTTAACATTTCAGTAGTTTGCGAGGGTAGCACAGTGATATCGTCGCCATTCTCCCAACTCCGAGTGGAAAAGGCACAGATTCGAATCCCGTCGACGACCCAGAGGAACTTTAAAAGTTTTTTTTTTCACTCCGTGGCTGAGTTAGTCGGTCTCAGGCGTAGTTGGCAAGGGTTTTTCCCCCCAGAAACTGGGGGATTTCAGCAAAACAGGAAAATTGACCAGAGAACACCCGCGATTTACGGAGAGATAATATGTTAGAAATTATGAGGGGCACTAATACAGTATAATAATTTGAATTTTTTTTTTTATGTCTTAATCGCTGATCAGATTGGTCAGACAAAATCGCTTTTTTGCAAGCCAATGATGTGATTATCGTATAACTTTCCTGTTAAGATGACTTTGCATTACTTTGATTTTCTCCGGAGCAGAACTCAAAGCATGCTTACTGGTCTCTAATTAATCTCTTGGTGAATTGCTTCCCCTCACCTACTGTGGGAACGGCGGAGACACTTAGTATTAGTAGTGGCAAATAATGCAACAATTGTTGTTATTTAGTTTTTAGGAGCATTGGCAACTAAGACCATATTGTTCCGGCGATATGCGGTTGTCATTCCCTGACCGTTCCGCATCCCCTGTATTTGTTGGTCACGGGCTCGAACCCCGGTCTAATCTAGAAGCCTGTGCTACGCACTGTTGCTCCTGCTCAACTGGCTACGAAGGCTCCGGATTATAATAATGCAAGAAAGCAAGCTTATAGAGCATCAGCAAAAAAACAAACAAACAAACAATTCGCCATAATCAATCTGTAGGTGCCTCCACTAGCATTCTAGGAACCCAGTGATTCACACTCAAAATGGTGCTTTGGGTTTGTTTGCCTTCTTTGCTGCTTAATACATTCACTGGCAAAAAATTCGAAATCTTTTGCAATTGGGTCAACAGATAAAAAAACCACGTCGTATGCAAATGTCATTGTCACATGATATGATCACAATTTCCTTGGTATCCGATAAATATTGTACATTTTCCTGTGGCCTTCTTAGATGATCCGTTCATGGAGAAGAAAGGTTATCTTCCCAATTTTGAAAAAGGTGCTTCTATTGAAACACGTTTAGGCAGCGCCACAATGGAGAAAAACAAAATAAATCGCTGGTGTGTCGTAAACGACAATATCAAAAGAATATATTAAATGGATGACGAATCATCATCGTTGTCATCAGCCATTTTCAATCCACTGCAGGATGAAGGCCTCTCCAGCAACTTTCCAGTTGCTTCTCTTTTGAGCAATTACCATCCATATACTACCCACAAACTCATGAATTTCATCTGTCCATCTCCGTCGTTGTCTTCCAGGTTTTCTTCTAGCTCCTCTTGGGTACCATTCTGTTATTTTCTTAGTCCATCTGTCATCGTGTCTTCGAGCTATGTGTCCTGCCCAAGACCATTTTAGCTCTTTAGTTTTGATAAGAATGTCTTTTACTTGTATTTGCTGCCTAATCCATTTGTTTCTCTACTTATCTAACAGTCTGATTCCCAATATAATTCGGTCCATTCTTCTCTGTGTAGTCTCAGCTTCTCTTCCATTCTTTTGGTGAGTATTCAAGTTTCACTTCCATGAGTGATGTTGAGTAATATACATTGGTTCATTATTATACGTTTCCGACAAATTGGGATATTGCTCCTCTGTATGTGACTATATTTCCTGAATGTTATCCCTCCAAAATTTATTCCTCTCTTGACTTCCAGCCATTTATCATTATTACATCTAATGACTTGTCCCAGAGAAGTATATGACTCCACCTTTTCAATTACTGTTCCTTCAATCATTATTTCCCTTTCTATGGCATACTTGTTCATCATTACTTTTGTTTTAGCCATATTCATCTTTATTCCAAAATCCTTATTAAGTGTGCATTACTGATTAAGATTTTCCTCTAATTCTTTGGGATCGTGGCTTATGACCACAATTTCATCTGCAAATCGTAAATGGTTTAGGTACTCTCCATTCACATCGACTCCTTTCTGCGACCAGTCTAATCTTCTGAAAGCTACCTCAAGGGCAGTAGTAAACAACTTCGGAGATATTGTGTCTCCTTGTCGAACTCCTTTCTCAATTTTAAATTTCCTACTGTTTTTGTCTAGTCTACTAAAGGACGTAGCATTCTCATATATTTTCTTCAAAATCATAATATATGGAGTATCTATGCCTTGTCTTTCTAGTGCCCGAAACATTGCCTTATGCTGTATGGAGTCAAATGCCTTTTCATAATCCACAAATGTCAGTCATAATGGTATTTTATATTCATTTGCTTTCTCCATTAGCTGTGACATTACATGAAGGTGATCCACAGTTGGGAATCCTAAAGCCAGCTTCCTCTTTCGGTTGATTCTTATCAAGTATTAATTCTAATCTGTTAGTAATGATTCCTGTGAACAACTTGTAGGTGTGGGACAACAAGCTAATTGGTCTACGATTTACAATTTCTGATTTATCTCCTTTCTTATGCAGCAAAACTATGATTGCATTAGGCGTCATGCCTTTCCTAATATATTTTGTCTTGCCAGTTTTTGAAACTCTTGTCTTGAAACTCTTGATGATGTACTTTTGAATTCCAAAATGTTGGTTTTTTTCTATGGACAAGAAAGCCAACTCCACCTTCGCTCTTTTCATTGTTTCCAGTGATGTACAGCAGTATTCCACTTGATAAACCTATAAGTGATTCATTTCTTATTCTTGTTTCATCCAAGCCATCACGTTTTTTAATTCCGTTTCCAGTTCTAATATTTTTTCTTTACCGATGAGCGATGTTACGTTGTAACAGGCCAAGTTCAGTTCCCGTGCGTGGCAGTCTGGTCATACCTAGAGATTCTTAGCACCCTCTGCTTGCACTCTGATCCTCTCGCTGCCATAAGAGTGGGAGTGAAAGACGCTGGGGACTGAGAGCCATTTGTTTCGTCGTGTTGTGATGTGCTGGAGAGGTCTTTTCCTCTTCAGGCTGTTCAGGCGTCTTGAAGCGAACCGTTCTGCACGTTCGTTGCCATCAAAATGATGTAACAGGGTTTACCATCGAAGAATGTGACTCCAAGGACGAGACCGCAGGAATTTAAAACCAAAAGTTGTTCGTCAAAGCTGATGGTCTACTGTGCAGCTAGTGACGGAAAAATTCATTTTTGGCAAAAAAATATGAATTTCCAACTGAATTATGCGGGAGGGGAGCATTCAGAATAAAAATAGCTGACTCTTGCATAGAAATCTTACGTTTTCTTTTTTAATTGCCTGTTTTCTTTTTAATTAATTTTTTGTCCTTTTTTTTTTTTTTTTTTTTTTTTGAGAGTAGGGGCATTTATTCAGATGGCGCCTTAATCACTAAACGTTGTATTCAGTGTTGCTGGACTCCAGTATATCTGTGGTTTGTCATAGTTTTGTTTCGGTTTTTAGGTGATGATAAGTAGCTTTTTTGTTTTGAAACATGAAAAATATTATGACTAGGAAATTATAATGACATAGTTATCTTCTAAAGTACGTGTTTTATGGTTCGTCTGATTTTTTGTATAAATGGTTTCGAGGTAATTGTTTGAAATGTTTTGGAAATAGGTAATTAGTATGAGAAAGTCGTATACTTCCAGCATTCCATTCTGAACTTCCACCCATTTTCTTAAAAAGAAAAAAAAAGGTAACGATTTAAGGTTTTTCTTTGAATTAAAAAAAAAAGTGCTGTAAATACATAACGTATAAGTTGATCAGTGTATAACTTTTTTTTTTTTTTTTTTGGCTGATGCTGTATAAGCTTGCTTTCTTGTATCATATGTCTGCTAATGCTAATAACTAATCAACTTACACTTGGTTAGATTTAGTGACTAATGAAAAACATTTTCACTAATTCACGGTGCCCACGAAATCTGAGAAGATAGAAGTGGCCCGCAATAACTGCTATCAGACGGAAAGCTGTAACAAAAACACATATTTATTTTACTGTCGATGTGTTGCCAGACTATGGAATACCTTGTAGAATATTAAGACTAAGGCGCATTTAGGGCTAGAGCCTCAAGCTGCGAACAAATTTAGACTATGTATATAAAGTGCTTAGCATCATAATACACAGCCATTTCTGAATAAACAGAAAATTTTTAAGGTGGCATCGTTTTAGGTTATATCTCATATTGTGAATGCCTTCACAACGAGTTGCCATGATATTGCACTACTTCGAATAAGTAACGCTTCACCTAAGGAGAAGACTAGTGTTACTTATTCTCAGATAGGTACCACCACCCAGACAGCACTGTTTCAGGGCTATTTGGCCCTTCGTCAGTGAGTGGGTAGGTGCATCACTTGGGTAGGTGCATCACTTGGGTGCACCCAAGTGCATCACTTGGGTACCTACCCACTCACTGACGAAGGGCCAAAAGCCCTGAAACAGTGCTGTCTGGGTGGTGGTACCTATCTGAGAATAAGTAACACTAGTCTTCTCCTTAGGTGAAGCGTTACTTATTCGAAGTAGTGCAATATCATGGCAACTCGTTGTGAAGGCATTCACAATATGAGATATAACCTAAAACGATGCCACCTTAAAAATTTTCTGTTTATTCAGAAATGGCTGTGTATTATGATGCTAAGCACTTTATATACATAGTCTTGTAGAATATTTTAACTGGATGAAATTGACATGGACTTATATGAATGCTTGCATTAATTGGAGCGGTTATTAAATTTAGTAGTCACTGCATAAGTGACCAAATTTTTCATTACAATAGAAAGTTCATTTCTTCCACATGAAGCCTATGTTGCTGTTGCACCAGTAAACCCAAAATCAAATGAAATCAAATCAAAATCCTCCACTTGATTAACTCCAGTAATATCTTCTTTACTTTCCAATGCCTACCAACTGATAGTGATACTGAGGCTTTTGCTGTTACCCATCCTTAAACAATTTGTTTATTTGGTAACTCTAGTATCAGGTAATTCTAATTGCTGAACTAACACTCTTGATCATTTTGCATGCAAGCAACTCTACCATTAACTTTCTCATGAAGCCCTGTAACTGTTGGCTACCACTTCTCATCTTCCATATGTGATAAAGGCCTTGTTTGAGCCCTGGGTAAAATTCCAGTTTATGGCGGCACTTTGTACTTTGGCGAGGAAGAAGGTGGTTATTGACAGGTGAAGGCACCTCCCACGCACTGCTTTCCCCTTCTCCTCAGCTGCACATTACAGGCGGATGTCACGTGACATCAGTATGTCAGAGCTGAAATGAAGAAAAGAAACGGCAAAAAAGAGCAAAAAATAGGTGAATATAAATGCGATTTTTTTTTAAAACGGGTAGCAAAAGTTAACACCAGACACAACCACTGATACTCTTGCCTGTACATTAGACGATTCTGAGTGCAATAACAATGAGAATTCCTCTTTGTTGCACAAATGTCAACAAAAATGCCATTTTTTTAAATTTTAAAATAATGCACATGGAATTTTAAAAATTCCATGTGCATTAAAAATTGCTCTTTGTTAATTTTGTTTATGCACAAAATGTGTACAAAAATGCTTATTTTCAAAAATTTTTAGGGATTTCTAGTAAATTGGTATCTCTAGTGATACCAAAAATGCTATTATCTGGTGATACCAATGTTTCAAAGTCTGATAGTCAATTTAGTTAAGTCTTTGATACCACATTTAGTAATTACTTCACTGTTCATTAAATTCTTAATGCAATGGATGAGCTTGATAAAATGATACCGGTTTCCCAATGTCTGGTTTAAAGTCACTTAGCAGTAGCCTTAAATCACCATGTTTAATAATGTGCAGTTGATTTCTTTGCTTAAAGAGAAGTTGGATGACCACACTAAAACTACAGTTCCATGAAATGTGATATTGGAAATGCAACAAGGAGATTGCATTTCCATCATAAATACACATAACCAAAGGAAATAGCTTTAAAAGCAATAATAGCAGTAAAACTTTAAATACAAAGTGAGTTGGTGTTTTATCCTAGGCCCCAGCCTGGCCGATCGTAAATAAGTGATCAGTGGAGGATAAGCTATATATATATGTATGTTTTAAAGGAAGCAACAGTTTAAGATATTATTAATAATAATGGCTTGTGGACCTGGGACACTACTATATGCAGAAAGTACCCAACGACCATAACTTCTATATATGTTAGTTGTCGAGAAAGGCAATGTGCTAACGTTACGGTACTAGTAACGCTAAGTATGGAGAACAAAGGGTGAACGGAACAGAAATCACTATCATGGTGAACAAAGAAGAGTGCTAAGATAAAGGAGAAGTAATATAAGAATAACTTAGTGCCGTTTGTCCTGTGACTTCAGCTCCTTTTTCAGGGGCCATCTGCTGAAATCAGAGGAAGCAGCAATAAGTGGGTAAAGCCCCTGTTTCTGACAAGAAATACGCGCTGTACGTGAAAAGTAGGTAAAGTTAGTTAAAAAAAAAAAAAAAATTATTTTAATTTTAATCATGAGGCATGCGTATATTTCATGGCTGACCCGACAGAGGCTGGAAGTAAAGATTAAAAGAATAACAAGAATAAAAAGCAAGAAGTGGGATAACTTACTAGTGCCACAACCTATACCATGTCAGTAAGTTATCCCATTTCTTGCTTTTTATTCTTGTTATTCTTTTAATCTTTACTTCCGGCCTCTGTCGGGTCAGCCATGAAATATACGCACACCTCATGATTAAAATTAAAATAAAATTTTTTTTTTAACTAACTTTACCTACTTTTCACTTACACCACGTGCGGCATATATTTCATGTCAGAAACAGAGGCTTTACCCACTTATTGCCGCTTCCTCCTTTGATTTCGGTGGCTGGCCTCTGAAAAAGACGCTGAGATCACAGGACAAACGGCACTAAGTTATTCTTATTAATTCTTATTACTTCTCCTTTATCTTAGCACTCTTCTTTGTTCACCATGATAGCGATTTCTGTTCTGTTCGCCCTTTGTTTTCTATACTTAGCATTACTAGTACCATAATGTTAGCACATTGCCTTTCTCGACTACTAACTTATATATATATATATATATATATATATATATATATACACACACACAATAGGATTAAATATGCCAAAGAATGAAAGTATTTTATCTCACAATGGTATTCACCTCTATCAAACAAGTAATTAATTGCATTCTGGAATAAACTTTAATTGGGTCTTGTGGAAGTGAGAAGATTATGTAAATTGTAATAAAATAAATAAAATGAAGGATATATTTACATAAGAGTTAAGCCTTGCAGGACTTCCCCCCCCCCCCCTTTTTAATGCTATACAAGCTTGTTTCTTTACATTATTTTTTCAGCTCTAAACTAGGGGATATTGAATGAAACAAAAAAAAAATGAATGAAAGATGCAAGTGTTGCAATCAAGGATATTTTTATTTATTTATTTATTTTTATTATTATTTTTAATTATCTTTTTAAGGATAAAACTATATGAGCTTTATTCTCTTTCATGAGTTATTTTTTTATTTTTCAATCTTGGCAACTTCTAGGTTTAAAAATGTTGCTTGTGATTATCATATTTAAAGAAAAAATGACAAATTTTAATTGCAGATCCATTAATTATTCATAATTTCTTTCTTAGGTTCTGCATCCAGAATTGTCATGGACAGTAACGTAGTGACTGAAGTGCCATCTTCATTAAAAAAATTAGTTCGAATGGTAATGCGTATTGAATATAGTTTTGTTGTCGATATGCTCATAAAAAACCCATGCATGAAGGAAGATGATCTTGTTGATCTGCTGAAATATGAACGCAAGCAACTACGAGCTGTGATGGCACAGCTAAAAAATGATCGCTTCGTCAAAGTACGCCTCAGAATGGAAACCGGACCAGATGGAAAAGCAACTCGTCAAAATTATTATTACATCAATTACAAGGCGAGTAAATGAAGTATATTTTAATTAATAAAATTTACCCAAGGAAATTTTCCAAAATTCAGTCTTAAGGTCTGAAGGAAATGAATACTGAGATGCTATTTTATAATGTAGGATAGCCTTTCCTGTCCTACGTTATAAATCACAGCATTCATGAAAGTTAGTTATACCACGTAAAACCTCACTTTGAACTATAAAAAGCTAAGCATAAAACCAAAATTCTGAAATACTAGTCCAAAGCAATCAGAAACATTTGAGTTCATTAAAACAAACCAGACCATATTACAAAAACTTAAAACTAACTTTAAGAAAAATGACATTCTGACTGATATTCAAAAGAGAATCATTGTAATGGGAAAAAGCATTTTGGCAGAATTGCCTTTGGATAACTGTGTTTAGTTACATTCAGTCTTCCATAACAAATAGGTGGACAAATATTTTTTTACACTAATATAAGTGAGAGATGGGGGTAGAGGATGAAAATTGATGGATGGGGAAAAAGTACTTGTAGTGTCACATTGCATGATTAAACTTACCGCATTTACTGTACATGGGATGGCAGAAGCATTAGTTCTGGATGTAGCAAAGAGCAAACTAAATTGCTACAGAATGCATTGATCTCAATGTGAAATCTTTGACAGACAAGTAGTCCTCTTTAATCTTTTTGAACCACAAAAAGCCTTTGAATGACATATTGTAACTTCAAAAGCTGTTTTTAACATTCTGTGGGTGCCTTCCACTTTCCCTAATTTGAAACAACATTTGATGCATATTCGCTGCTCAGTAAAATCATTTTAAAATGCGAGAAAATCTTCCATTCGATGCATGCTAATTCAGAGTGACTGCAGATAAGCCGGTAAATCATACATTACTATGTCTAGATGGGTCAACTGAGTATGTTATGACAAGTTACAACTTGCTATGATACTGCAGTTTCAAAATAAAAAGTTAGTTCGTGAACTTTTTGATCTCACCTACTATAAAAATGAAAGATGTTGCATGATATGGTCTAAACCAACTGTTTTCAAAACCAGTAGCTTACAGTCTGTTGGGGAAGGACATAACATAGCAAATAAATTATACACAAAAGACTAACCTCTCTGGGACTATTATTGGGGTCACCAGGATGGTGACCTCCATAATAGTCACATGGAGAGGCTAGAGGAAATGACCCATTAAAGGTATTTTATTGACTACCTTTAATGGGTCATTTCCCCATTAAAGGTAGTTAATACATTTTTTTTAATTGGCTAATACAGGAGCAATTTTTGTTTATTCGAAAACAAAAATTTGTTTTTATATAATGAATATTTAATCTTACTTGTATTATTACATTATTGTGTAAAAATATAAGGACAAATATAAGGTAAGAATTTGCTTTTAGAAGTACATATGAAAGTATAATCAACGCTTGCTAAGATGATCTCTCTCTCTCTCTCTCTCTCTCTCTCTCGTGCTCTCTCTCTCTCTCTCGTGCTCTCTCTCTCTCTCTCGCTCTCTCTTCTGTGAGTTGAATTTGAAAATTCAGTGATCTATTTTTTTTTTTTTTCATCTTATTTCACAAATCTGGCATTTTCAAAGTGCAGAAGAAACAAGATCGTCTTAGCAATTTTGTATATATGTTTATATGTGCTCTCGTTGTATAAATCGAGTAGATAATATATTTTGTTTATATCAAGTGCTTAGTCTTTAAAGCACTTGCAACTTCTAACACTAAACCATGGCACTAACTTAATAGCTAATACTTTAATTTACATACTGTCTTGTAGATTATACATATTATGCGAATGGTTACAGGGCATTTCATAATGTGGTCTGTTCCCGTAGTCAATTCTGGATCTGAAAACAACAAAAAGGATTTATATAAACATGCATCTGATTATCAATGGTTATATATCTATGGCTGTTTCATTAAAAAAAAAAAAATGGCTGTAGAGTTTTCAGTCATAGAATAATATAATAATAAGAATAAACAGACACATACCTAGTAAAATGTTTATTCATGCTAGGTATATGTTTGCCTTTTATTTTTGTTATTATCTTATACCATTAAAAACTCCATAGTTTTTTTTTTATTCGAACATTCATAATTTCATAATTGTACAGACTCAGACACATGTTTATGTGAATTATTATTATTTATTTATTTTATTTTATTTTTTTCATTGTTTTCAGGTCCTGAATTGATCCTGAAAGTACTACCTACATGTTATGAAACACCCTGTTATCAATATCTTGATAATAGGGTGTTTCATAACCATATGGGGTAACAATAAACACTGGACAAATACTGACAGTGCTGAACATGATAAGAGCACAAAGTGCTGAAATGGTGGGGTATCTCTGATTATATATTTTTATTTATATTATTGGGGCATTAGAATATGTTGATTACCCATATTAACTCTTTCATGAGGGAGTTTCTGAAATGTTTGTGTGGTTTTTTGATAAGAATGAAATTTTGAAGTTCTGTAAAAATGATCTTTTTATATAGATGTTCTTAAATATTAATTTATTCTTATTTTGACACATTAAAATGAAATTATTGTCAAAAATCAAAAGCAGAATTAAAAAAAAAAAAAAAACAAAATTCGTAAAAAAAATATATATATAAAATAAATAAATAAACTTCTGCATCTCAATTACAGAGAAACTGCCTTTTTAAGCCGAAAATCGGCAAATATAGCCGACAGGTAACAATGTCTTCCTGCTCTTTTTTTTGCTGCCATCTATTAATACCATGTCTACTATTAGTTGAAAGCACTAATAAGAGACTGCAGCACATACTGGAAAAGTTCATAAGTAAATGACTGCATTGAACTTTACTCGCAATAACCTTCTGTATACTGTGCCTAGAGCCCACATGTGAAAAACATAAATCAGTGTATTCTTGCAAAAGGGTTAAAGAGAAGCAGCAATGCATCAATGTATCATTGCCTGGGGCACCAGATTACTTCAACCATTTCTATATATGTGTGCCGGCTTTTAATGATGTAAAACAACTTGGTTTTTATGTTGCTAAAAGTATCATGTATACATTTTTGTAAGTATTGTTGGTCACGCGATCTGTCATTAAAAGAAGTATTTGGCAAAATTATTCAGGGAAACAAAGCTTATAGTGTAAGCAAAAAAATAAATATTTTGCACTTCATTTGCTCATTATATCTAATAATTTGTCCAAACCTTTAAATTTATTCAAACTACTCACTTCCACAATCCTAGATGGAGAAAATAAATAGTGGGCTAATTCAAAAACTAGCAAATACTAAATGGTGGAAAAGAAAAAGTTTCTACAAACTCTCTAACAGTTGTAACAGTTGATTGTGAGAAATCATTGGCTAAGAAAGCAAAGAATAGGGCCAGGGAATTTTTCGTGTATGTGAATACATGAAGAATAGAATGTGTCAGATCAGATTTTTTCATAATGGTGGGTGTGGAAAATCTTAGATCTGATGCTGCTCATGAATAGAAAGAATACTTTTCTTTGAACAGCTTTACAGCTAAAAGATCCTTTCTAATGATAATAAGTTATGTCATGAGAGCTTCCTTGGACTCAGGGGAGGTACCCATGGACTGGAGATGTGCAAATGTGACCCCAATTCACAAAGGAGGATCAAAGGGCGACACAAGTAATTATAGACCTGTTAGTTTAACTTCTGTTCCAGGGAAATTAATGGAGGCACTGGTTAAAGCAGCACTGCAGGATCATCTAGAAAAGACTTCAGTTATAGCTCGGACACAGCATGGGTTTGTTAAGGGGAAGTCTTGTCTGACCAATTTTATTGGATACTTTGATGTGGTCACAAAGCAACTGGATGCAGGGAATAACTTTGATATCATATATTTGGATCTTAGAAAGGCTTTTGATACTGTTAAACATGGTAGACTGCTGCACAAATTGGAGCAGTGCAGCATTGGAGGCAAATTGCTGCTATGGATAATGGAATGGTTGAGATGGAGAAGACAGAGAATGGTAATCAATGGACACTGCTCTTCTTGGACTAATGTTATTATTGGAGTCCCTTAGGGTTCAGTGTTGGGTCCATTGTTGTTTTCTGTATTTATAAATGATATTGATGATGGTATATCAAGCTTAATGTCCAAGTTTGCAGACGATACGAAGGTTGGCAGGGTTGATAATGACACTAGTGACAGCACACTGCTGCAACAGGATCTAGAAAAGTTGAGCAGATGGGCTGAGTGGTGGAAAATGAAGTTTAACATTGACAAATGTAAAGTACTACATATGGGAAGCAGTAACCCCAGAGTAACGTATCAACTCAGTGGTAGAGAATGAAAAGGACCTGGGGGTAATTGTGCAGGCAGATATGAAGTTTTCTGAGCAGTGCAGACATTTAGATCATTTAATCAATGATATTTAGAAATTTTTCTAGCAGGGATAAGGAGGTGGTTATCCCCTTGTATAAGGCAATGGTCAGGCCACACCTTGAATACTGTATACAGGTCTGGAGGCCTCATTTTAAGAAGGATGTAGAGCTGTTGGAACGAGTACAGAGAAGGGCAACAAGATTAGTGAATGGAACAAAGGGTTGCTCCTATGGAGAAGGCTTAAGTTTTGCAGGTTACAGTGTTTGGAGACTAGGCACCTGCGAGGTGATTTGATTGATGTGTATAAAGCCTTGAATGGTTTGAGCATGCTCAATGCTGATGAGATTCTTCCTCTTGCTCAGAATAATCAACTGAGAGGGCATAAATTCAAATTGAGGAAAGACAGTTGTAGGATAGATGTGTGGAAGTTTGCCTTTAGCCAGCGGGTAGTGGATTGGTGGAACAGACTTCCATCTTTTGTTGTGGAAGTTGATAGCCTAAATAAATTTAAGGCTGAGCTGGACAGGTACAGGTAGTTCTCGACTTTACGAGTTAATTCTTTCCTAGCTCATAAAGTGGGAATTTATTTCACATAGACATAAGGTTAAAAATAAGAGTTACGTTCTGAACAATGAAATTAGTTAGCTAATTAGTTTATGTTTAAACAATGATTGATTTATCCAAAGAAATGAAAACATAGCCTGTAAAATCAAGCAAATTATAATAACAGAGAAATTATTTATGACTTACAAATGTTAAAGAATGTTTATTCTTCATCATCATCGACTAAATGCATACTCGTTGATCACTCATTATTGGCTCGGCACTCGTTGGTTTGTTGCACAAGGAGTCGTCTTCTTCAGAAATGTTTCAAGAGTCATTTTTTTCCAAGATAATCTCTTTTAATTTGCGAAAATAATTTTAATTAGAAATTTCACGGTTGCATGCATAAGCATTTTTTAACGCCACACACAAATTGCAACTGAGATGATTCGCACGGAGTAACAAGTTTACGGAGCTTAAAAAGCGGAATGAAGAGGAAGATTCTGAAAATGTATTTATGTTTTTTATATGATTGAAGATTTCATTTCATCATAATACCATAAAAAAACCACACAATTCCAGCTATCGGTATTTTCGCAAATGCAAGATCGAGTTTACTACCTGTTTATAATTGCTTGCATTAACAGAAAAGCCCAATAAACCGACAAGTGCAAACTGTTTTTTATTGTTTTATGATCGTGACCTACAGAAACATTCTTCAGAAAAATATCACAAATCCATTCAAAATTGGTTCTTATAACATATGATAATGATGAAAGTGTAGTGCATTTAAGGATTTGAATCTGTAACTAATACAATTTACAAACCATGCTCACGACCTCTCTAAAAATGACGTTTTACATAGATAAATAGCTTAGTTGCACAGCGAAAATTCCAACTTCGAGATCTTGGAATGAATTACCAAAAAACAATGTGTTATTGGGTTCACATTACAGTATTTTAATCCGTCTCTGGAACGGATTAATATTGTAAAGCTGGGTACACTGTATTTGTATACCTATGCATGCTTTTCGTGGTGCACCATAACCTTGCTGTTTTTGCGCGACAAAAAATTAAAATCAAATCAAATCAAACCTGTGCACGTGGTTTGAAATGCTGTATTTATGAATGTTTAACATTCATCTTTTGCAATTAATGTTCATATTTTCGATTTTGTTGATACTTGATACTTGGGGGGAATAAAACTCGTAAACCTGAGAACTCGTAAAGTGAGAACTGCCTGTATTTGGAATGAACAGAGGGGTGAAATGGGAGCGTGCTCTTCTCTGATGGAGCCTTTATTGTCTCTTCTCTAATGGAGCCTTTATCTCATAGCTATTCCCAACCTCGTATTGTCTGGCATTACAAGAATGCAAAATGGGATGACCTGCAATATTTCTTTTCTTCTTTTCCTTGTTCGGATTACTGTTTCAAAACTTCTGATGTCAACGTTTGCTCAGATCGTGTCAGTGAAATTATTCTTCTAGGAATGGAATCCTTTATTCCACAGTCTACTTTAAAATCTGGTCCTTTATCTAAACCTTGGTTTTCCAGTAAATGTGCTAAGGCTGTTCAAGAGAAGAATGTTGCATATCATAATTGGCTTGTTTCTAATTCTTCAGCTTCATTGTCTGCCGACACCAAAGCTCGCAACAATTGTAAAGCAGTTATTAATCAGTCCAAACTAGATTTTGAGCAGACTAAGAGTAGAAAACTTGCTTCTTGCCCTAATGGTAGCCAAGCATTCTGGTCTCTTGCCAAAGCTATTGGCCGCAACTTTTTCCCATCTCTGCTCCCACTTCTGTCCAAACCAGATGGTTCTGTTGTCACTTCAGCCAAGGATAAAGCTGACCTGCTAGCATCCCATTTTTCTTCCAGCTCATGTATTAATGATCTTGGTAAAACACCTCCCACCATTCCCAACGCACTCCATTCAATGCCTCCTGTGGTCTTCCGTCAAAAGGATATCAGAAGGATTTTGATGAATCTCGATGCTAAGAAAGCTCCAGATCCTGATGGTATTTCTCCACTTGTTCTCAAAACCTGTGCTCCTGAACTTACTGCTGTTTGCCACCTTTTTTCACTTTCTTATTCCAAAGGTGTTTTTCCTTCTGCTTGGAAATTTGCTCATATCCAGCCAGTTCCTAAAAAGGGTGACAAATCTCTCCCATCCAATTATCGTCCCATTGCAATTACTTGTACTCTTTCTAAAGTAATGGGGAACTCAATTAACCGCCAAGTCTTAAACTACCTAGAAACCTTCTGTCTGATCAACGATTGCCAGTATGGATTTTGTCAGTGTCGATCCACTGGTGATATTCTGGCTAACGTTACCCATTCATGGACAAATTCAATGGAAAAGTTAGGTGAGACACAAGCAGTTGCTCTTGACATCTCAAAGGTTTTCGATTGTGTTTGGCATAAAGGTCTTCTAAACAAGCTTCCATCTTATGGTTTGCCAACTGTTTTTTGTAATTGGTCATCCAGTTTTCTGTCTGATTGCTCACTGAGGGTGATGGTAGATGGCTCTCTGTCTTCTAACTTCTCTACTAATGCTGGTGTCCCCCAAGGTTCAGTTCTTTCCACCACTCTTTTCCTGTTGTATATTAATGACCTTCTTCCAATGACTGGAAATCCTATCCATAGTTTTGCTGATGATAGCACATTGCATTCCACTTTCCATTTTGAGAAAGCTTCCCTGCCCAATCAGCTTCAACTTCTCGAAAATCTGCAACCAATTCCTTAAATGCCGATCTTCAGGTAATTCTCCAGTGGGGCAAAGACAACTTAGTTGATTTCAACCCTTCTAAAACTCAGTCTTGTCTTATATCTCGCAAAAAGAATTCTTCTGCTCCTATGCTTATCTTTGGTGACACTCCGATTTCTAAGCAAAATGATATATCTCTTTTGGGGATGACCCTGACTTCTAATCTCTCTTGGCACAAGCACATTACAAATATTGCTTCCTCTGCATCTAAAAAGCTTGGTTTTCTCTTTCGCTGTCGGCGTTACTTTCTTCCAAACAGCTGTTCATTCTGTACAAATTGCAAAACCTCCCTACCATGGAATATTGTTCCCACATCTGGGGTGGTGCCACCAAAACTTTTTTCAGGCTTCTAGATTCCATTCAGAAGAGGGCAGTTAGGTTAATTAATGACTCCTCTTTAACAGAGTCTCTCCACTCTGCATCATAGACATACTGATTCTGCTGCATGCCTTTTCTACAGATACTTCCACGAACACTATTCTACTGAATGACTCTATAATTCCAGCTCTCTCTTTCTAAACAGTCCGAACATGTGGCGCCAACATCCATTTAGTGTCCAACTTCAAACTCACAGAACCAACTTTTCATCTTCCTCGTTTATTCATTCAGCTGCCATTTTCTGTAACAACCTTCCTTCATATGTATTTCCTGAAAATTACAGTCTATAGAAGTTCAAGTCTAATGTGAACAAATATCTTCTTTTCCCTTCTCAACCTCCAACCCAGGCACGGTACTAAGTACTATAGGTTCTAATACCTCTCGTGTTTGCGGTTTTCATAAAAAAAAAATATATATATATATATATATCAAAATTTAGCATTAGTAGAGCATATGATGCAAGAAAACAAGCTTATAACATCAGCAAAAAAAAAAAAAAAAAAAACCCTTCCCAATTCACCCGTCCATTCCCTCCAAATGTTTGTCTAGTTCTGCCTGGAACTTATTGAAGTTGCTGACCTCCACTACAACAGATTGAAGTTTCTTCCAAGTATCAACCACCTTCTGGCTAAAGGCAAATTTCTGTACATCTAATCTACAATTGTCTTTCCTCAGTTTGAATTTATGCCCCCTCAGGTGAGTAATTTGAGTAAGAGGAACAATCCCTTTAGCATTGAGCTTACTCAATCCATTCAATGCCTTATACAACTCGATTAGATCACCTCACAGGTAGCCTACTCTCCAGAAGCTGCAATATGCAGAACTTAAGACTTTCATGGTAACACCAACCCTTTGTATTTAGAGTTGGTGTTACCAAGAAAGGTAACCAAACTTGTTGCCCTTCTCTGTATTCAGTCCAGCAGCCTCTACATCTCTCCTAAAATGAGGCCTCCACACCTGTATACAGTACTCAAGGTGTGGCCTGACCATTGCCTTATACAAGGGGACAATCACCCCCTTATCCCTGCTAGCAAAATTCCTGTATATCAAGCATGGCCAACAACTCGATTGCGGCTTTAATTTCGGTCAGTCACGACGAATTTTAAATATATACAAAAAATAGATTAGTCAAAATCAAAATGTTATTGTGTGCTCCACTGCATATGCTTATTACTAATCCCTTGAACCATATGACTACTCTTGTAGTTGTGCAGCCGCTAGGCTTGTCTAGTGAAAATTCACACAGTTACGTTGTGGAGAGCCTAGTGTATGTATTGAATTCTTATTTAATATTAATAAGTGGACAGTACTTATACGTTAATTTAATAACCTTTGATTTAAAATGAATACTAAGAAAAAGAGTAAAACGTATCATTTTCATCATGAGTGGGAACTAGAATACTTTTTTATAATGATAAAAGAAAAATGTTGTTATTTGATTTGCAATACATCCATGGCTATACCCAAAAAAGGGTATTGTCGATCAATTCGGCCCTGGAAAGATTGTGCAAGGCTCAAGGGGTAGAATTTTTTTCAGCCTGGTCTGTACTTATTAACAGGAGAGACTGCTTCTACACGGATGGGATATACTTAAATAGAAAGGGTTCAAGAATATTTGCTGATGCTATCGAGGCAGTGTTAAGTGGGTCGGAAAACTGCTAGCTTGGGAGAATACAAGAACTAATAGATTAACAGTAGCCACTGGCAGAGGTGAAAGTGATTCTTGTACTGCTTCTATTGAAATAAGCAGCAGCCTGGAAAACAAGATGTAGGGTATTTCGAAGACTGCTGGGAGTCATTGCGGTACAAGTAAACACATGGTTGTGTTAGGGTAGCTAAGAATAGGAACAGATGCATGTATACTTGTGTGTACACCAATGCTAGGAGTTTACTAAATAAATTTGATGAATTTGAGGTAATGCTCAAAACATCAAGGCAGAGATTGTTGGGATATCAGAGACGTGGTGTCACACAGATACAAGGAATGCCAGAACTGGAATTGGGGAGTACAATGTGTACAGAAAGGAAAGACAGGATAGGAAAGGCGGAGGGGATATGCTATTAGTTAAGAAACACATTAAATCCAAGGAAGTGAAGCCAGTCGACATCGATGGACAGTGCAGTGTCGGGTCAGTTTGGTCTGGCATAAGCATTGGGAGATCAAAATTGAGAGTAAGAGTGTGCCATAGGCCTAATGAATCTGATGAGTATAATAAGAAACTGTACAGGGAAATAGAGTGGGCCAGTAAATCAGAGAGTCTTATAATGGGGGATTTCAATTTCCCAGATATTGACTGGAATTTGTGGGTTGGTCACTCACACACTAGCAAAGCTTTTGTGGATTTATTGGATGATTGTTTTCTACATCAGCATGTTCGGGAGGCAACTAGAGGGAGTAATACTCTTGATCTGATTATCAGTAGTGATTCTTCATGCATTAAGAATCTGCAGATAAAGGAACCACTAGGTGGCAGTGATCACAGTGTGCTGTAGTGGGATTTACTCAAAGAGGTAACTACTATCAGGGGTAAAGGGAAGGGTTTTTGCTTTCATAGAGGCAACTATGATGGTCTGAGACAGTATTTAAATTCTATACAGTGGGACCAACTGATGATGTTACCAACAGCAAATTCAAAATGGGAAGCATTCAAGGAACTTATCTTGGAAGCTACTAGGCTTTACATACCAACTAAGAAATATTGTTCAAGGTTTGGGCCTAAATGGTTGTCAGATGAACTAATGAGACATATGGCAGAGAAGAAAAATGCATGGGACACATATAAATTAATGGGTGACGTGGAAGCCTATGATAGATATAAGCTGGTCTGTAACTAAGTCACAAAAGAGATTTGGCAGACAAAGGCAGATCATGAGAAATCCTTGGCAAAGAATGCAAAGAAAAACAGCAAAGAGTTCTTTACGTATATAAACTCTAGAAGGAAGGGGATGAATCAGATTGTTCCACTGAATATTGATAGTTCAACAGTTGAGGATCCTGCTCAGGTAACTAACAAACTAAATGAATATTTTGCATCGACATTCACACATGAGGGGTTATTCAGCAAGGGGAATGGTGGAGGTTATTCAACTCTGGCAGTAATCTAGGTAATCTTGTAATAACTGAGAGTAAAGTGGAGGAGAAATTGTTGAAGATAAACACAAGAAAGGCACCTGGCATGGATGGGATCTATCCAGTTATATTAAAGGAGTCAGCAAAGGAAGTAAGCAAACCCTTAGCCATAATTATGTGAGCTTCTTTGGACTCAGGGGAGGTACCCATAGACTGGAGATGTGGAAATGTGACCCCAATTCACAAAGGAGGAACAAAGGCTGACATAAGTAATTATAGACCTGTGAGTTTAACTTCTGTTCCAAGAAAATTAATGGAGGCACTGGTTAAAGAAGCACTGCAGGATCATCTAGACAAGGTTTCAGTTATAGCTCAGACACAGCTTGTTTTGTTAAGGGAAAGTCTTGCCTGACCAATTTGATTGGATACTATGATGCAGTCACAAAAGAACTGGATGCAGGGAATAATTTTGATATTATATATTTGGATCTTAGAAAGGCTTTTGATACTGTTGCACATGGAAGACCTGCTGCTGCTATGGATAAAGGGGTGGCTGGGGGGGAGAAGACAGATAGTGGTAATCAATGGACACTGTTCATCATGGACTAATGTTATTAGTGGAGTCCCTCAGGGTTCACTGTAGGGTCCATTGTTGTTTTCTGTATTTATAAATGATATTGATGATGGTATATCAATCTTAATATCCAAGTTTCCAGATGATACAAAGGTTGGCAGGGTTGTTAAGGACACTACTGACGCTATGCTGCTACAACAGGATCTTGAAAGGTTGAGCAGATGGGCTGAGAGGTGGCAAATGAAGTTTAGCATTGACAAATGCAAGAGTAGCTCATGGTGTCTTGTGAATGATATACAGGAATTTTTCTAGCAGGAATAAGGAGGTGATTATTCCCTTGTATAAGGCAGTGGTCAGGCCACACCTTGAGTACTGTATACAGGTCTGGAAGTCTCATTTCAAGAAGGATGTAGAGCTGCTGGAACGAGTACAGAGAAGGGTAACAAGATTAGTGAATGGAACAAAGGGTTGCTCTTACGAAGAAAGGCTTAAGTTTTGCAAATTACACTGTCTGAAGACTAGGCACCGGCGAGGTGATCTGATAGAGGTGTACAAAGCCTCGAATGGTTTGAGCACGCTCAGTGCTGATGGGATTCTGTCTCTTGCTCAGAATAATCACCTGAGAGGGCATAAATTCAAATTGAGGAAAGACAGATGTAGGATAGATGTCCGGAAATTTGCCTTTAGCCAGCGGGTAGTTGGTTGGTGGAATGGACTTTCATCCCTTGTTGTGTAAGTTGATATCCTAAATAAATTTAAGGCTCAGCTGGACAGGTATTTCGAAAGAATGGAGGGGTGAAATGGGAGTTTTTTTGTTTTTTTTTTTTAACTAATGCTGCATAAGCTTGCTTTCTTGCATCATATGCCTCTACTAATGCTAAAGGAAATTTAGAAAGACACTTCAAAGCACCGCGTTGTAAATACCAATTGGATTTTCTACCTAATTAATGACCTTAGAAAAAAATAAATTTAAAGAACTGAAATCCAGATTATTCTTACAGAAAAATTTCTTCATGAAATTTACAGTCTAAAGCAGTAACTGTAGCATCATTTAAATTGAGTCATCTTCTTGCAAAAAGAATGCAGACCATTTTCTGATGGTCAATTCATCAAAGATGCATTTTTAGAAATAACAGATTCTCTTTTTGAAAATTTTAAGAACAAAAATGAAATTAAAAGTGCTCTTTAAGATCTGCAATTATCTCGATATACTGTGATGTGACACATCGAAATAACGAGTAAAAAAATCAGCGAACAATTGCGTGCTCATTTTGCTAAGTGTGTGCCCTTTTCTTTACAACTGGATGAATCTACAGGCACCATTGATACAGCTCAATTGCTCATTTTTATTCGTATGGTTTTTGATGATTCTGCCACTACAGAATGGTTTTGCTGGGTATAGTTTTGTTAAAAGAAAGAACTAGAGGTCTTGATATATTTAACACATTCTAAAATTTTATTGAAAACATATTTCCACTATTGGAAGAGACCAATCACCACACTTTGAAGAGGACAATCTCTTCAAAGGAGACTTTTCAAAATGCAACTCAATGAAAATGAACCAGATCTGATATTACACACAGATGTTAGGTGGCTTAGTCAGAGTAAGTTTCTACAGAGATTTTGAAATTTGCTGAATGAAATTAAAAAATTTGTTGATCAAAGGGGAGATGATAATCAGGGGTTACAAGATATGGAGTGGTTGTGTGATTTGGCTTTTTTTGCAGATTTTACCAGTAAATTAATTGATCCGAATTTGGAATTACAAGGAAAAAATAAAAATGTGAGTGATATTATTATTATTATTATTAGCATATGATGCAAGGAAGCCTGAGGCTTATGCCACGAGCCAAAAAAAAAATATTTCTGAATTACCCTGAGAGAGAGAGAGAGAGAGAGAGAGAGAGAGAGAGAGAGTCAGAAGTAGAAGGGAATCACCAAGAAAGAAGAATGATGATATCCAGCTCCTGACCCTGAGTGTGTCAAGCCCATGCTCACTAGATGTGATATGATTCATAGTATTTCTGCATATAAATATCAATTTTTAGCAATGGCTAAGGATCTCAAAGAAAAAAAATTCGATCATTTTCAAATATGCAAGGTTATTTGCAAAAATATCCTGGTTTTGAATTTAATAGTGAGAATTGTGTTTCTGAAATTGAGAAAGTTTTGAATGATTTTGAGACCAGATTCAGTGGTTTTAAAACAATTGAAGACAATATTCAATATATTTCTTCTCCATTTAATGTTGACTTAGATGCAAAACAAACTGTAGAAAAAATTGGTGAGATTTTTCACATGGAGAAAATACAGTATTACTTGAAAATGAAATTATTACATTGCAAAACGATTTCTTCCTGAAAGCCAGATCATCAGAAAAAGACGAAAATGCAGTGAAGTTTTAAATTCCTGTTTTGGTTTCACATAGATATGTGAAGCCAAAACAGGAATTTAAAAGTTCGTATTTTCGTATTTGAAACAAACAGAGACAAAGAATCGCTCTACTCTTACGGACTTGCATATAGAAGAAGATTCTTTACAGTTGACCTCATCACAGCATATTCCCGATTTTGAAAGCTTTGCAGATGACATGAACACACAAACTTCACATAAATTAAAAATTTAAATACGTATGAATTTAAAATAAGAATTTTGAATTGTATTTAATTATAAAATTTATAAACAGCATTTTTCAATATGTGTTGATTAACATTTTTAACCATGTTCAATAAAATTCATGAGATGGTAGATCGCAGTACATTTTGAAGGAAAAAAGTAGATCGCATCACAATTTATGTTGCCCACCCCTGCTGTATATCATTGACAAGACACCACGAGCTATCTTGCAGCCTTTTTGCACTGCTCAGAAAACTTCATATCTCACTGCATAATTACCCCCAAGTCCTTTTCATTCTCCGCTACCCTGAGAGTAGTACAACCCAGTTGATACGTTAATCTGGGGTAGCTGCTACCCATATGCAGTACTTTTCATTTGTCAATGTTAAACTTCAATTGCCACCTCTCAACTCATCTGCTCAACTATTCCAGATCTTGTTGCATTAGTGTACTATCATTACTGTTATTAACAATCCTGCCAACCTTCGTATCATCTTAAACATTAACCCTGATATATACCTTCATTTGCAGATGATACGAGATTGGGAGAGGGGTTAATAATTATTGCCAAGCAGTGCTCCTTCTGGATGACTTGGATAAGATTCAAAGATAGTTAAGTACCCAAGAGGAGCTAGAAGAAAACCTGGAAGACAAAGGTGGAGATGGATATATGAAATTCATGAGTTTGTGGGTAGTAAATGGATGGCCAGTGCTCAAAACAGAAGGAACTGGAAAGTTGCTGGAGAGGCCTTCATCCTGCAGTGGATTGAAAATGGCTGATGATGATGATGTTGCCATCTTTTAACTGTGTTTATGAGTAATAGTAGGAGTCATTATATTCTTTAAGACAATTTGATAGTATGAATCAGAGCTGTAATACTCAATATGACATCGCGTAATGTTGTTAAGCTTGCCTTAAAATCTCGATATTCGAATAAACAAAAATACCTTTCCCAGGTTAGGAAGCTTCACAATAAATTAAAAAATTATCTACATCCGAACGATTGGTGTGTATTGAAGAACTCCATAGATTTGCGATGGGAAGCACAGGCCTCAGAAATAAAAAACAGACACATTAATAAGTTGCAAACATTATCGGATAGGTCAAGACACGTTCATGCGAATTCTAACACATTGTCAAGGGCTTGCGACCAAGTTCATACGAGTTGGGTGACAACCCCCTCACAGACAACGTACTACCACAGAATATGTCAGCTAGTTCACGAACCCTCACCCAGTATTCAACGAACCGACATATCAACAGGTTACAAATCTTTCCTCATGTACGCTATCGCAGGACCAGATTTCACTTTTATCCAAAGGACTAAATTATAATTTACCACCTCGAAAACTACCTACCATAATTGATATTGAATTTGTACTTCATAATGTTCCACAGAAAGATGTATTTATTCAACAAGTTAACCAAGTAGTGAATAACAAAAGAAACGACTTTCTAAAATGAATACACATGACAGTCAGCTTTACGAGAACTTAGGGGGAAATAAGGACATTATTATACAGAGGGCAGATAAAGGAGATACAGTGGTAATACTAGATAAATCTGATTATATTAATAATTAGATTCAGTTGTTTCAGATACCTCCACTTATCTTGAAGTAGACCCGACACTGTTTACCAATTTGGTCAATCAGTACAATAAAACATTAACCCCGTATCGAAAAAACGACTACATTACTATGGTCCAGTTAAAGGAATTGAAGGCCAGAACATACAATATTCCTGCACTTTTCAGTCAGGTAAATTACACAAGACGGGATTTCTTATTCGACCTACTGTTTCCTACAGGAACTCGGCATTTTCATTCTTAACCACACATGTATATAACATTATAAAACCCTTTAGACAGGTAATACAATTTGGGGTTAAGAACTACGATACATTATTTAATAATCTTAAAGACTGTAGACTCGGCGACAATGACAATTTATTCTCACTAGATGTTACCTCGTTATATACGAATGTAAACGTTGAATACACATTAGATATTATTTGGGATATGTTAAATAAAAACTCGACACCGATTAATTATACGAAGCTACCTATTAAGGAAATTTTTCACTTAATTAAACTGTTAGTTGAGGCCAACTACATCACCTTTCGAGACAAGATGTACAAACAAATTTTTGTGTTAATGGGTTTGAGCCTGAGCGGCTTAATGTCAGAGATCTATCTCTCAACAATTGAGCATATACATTTGACACCTTTTCAACCCTGTATCACATACTATGTGAGGTATTTAGACGATGTTCTAGTTATTACTGATAGTAGTACTATCCAAGACATTTTTAATAATATTCATTCTAGACCCAAATTTACATTGGAAAGGGAGCATACGGATACAGATACAAAGTCATTAAACTTTCTAAATTTCACGCTTACCCAGAACTCGGATAAAATACAATTTAGCATCTATCGAAAACCTACAAACACCGGTATGCTTCTACATTATAATAGCTATCACCCGTTCACCTACAAAAGATCGATTATCTTTAATCAATTTCTAAATGCCTATAAATATTCAACAACGGAATCTGTTTTGGACTCAGAAATACAAATACATTGATTAACTAGCAGGTTCTTAAACAGGGTTATTCCATTGCCACAATAAACCGAATTAGGGTACAGGCTAAGGATAGGATACAAAATACTACACCAACCAACAATAGTAATATCAAAAAATACTTTATTTCTGTCCCATATGTTGAACAGTGGCACAAACAACTTAATAGATTCTTTAAAGATACCGAATTTAAAATTGTAGCCAGGCCAATACGGAAGTTACACACTATACTGAACAGTCGCTCGGTTCTTTCCGCGTTCGCAACACAAATTAATGATCTGGTGTACAACATTTCTTGCGGTGATTGCAACTCGTCTTACCAAGGTTCGACGCGATTTTCTCTTAATATTCGTGTAAATCAACACGAAGCCTCAGTTCGTGCTTCTCGTTCAGCAGCGTCAGAATTAGCCTTTCATGCCATTAACGAAAAACATACTTTTTTATTTAACGAGGTCAAAATACTTAATGTTCAACGTAATTATACGCGACTATTAATTGCAGAAACCGTAGAAATTAAATTACACGAGAATTCTGTTAATATTCGGCAGCCATATTTGACCTCCTATGCTTGGACCTTTACGCACATGCGCAAAAACAAATAATCACTATTTAAGTTTCAGGTTTAACCCGATTCGGTAATTTTCATTCCTGTGATCACGACATATGGTCGAAAAGCATTGTCAGCTTCAGGAAGGAAAATCGTTTTGAATATTTTCATTAGATTCTTTTGTGTTAATTTGATTTTTAATTGTTTTAAATTGATTTTAATTGTGTTAAATTGGTTTTTTAATTATTTATATTTTACTCTAATGTGTACTGGTAAGTTGTCGATTTTTTTCATTTTAATTTCTGGAGCGTATCATACAGAAGTGTTCTACGTACTATATTGAGGTAAACTCCTCTTATTATTTTACAAATCTTTAAGACAATGTGAGCATAAAAACCAAAATTAAAGAAATTTTGGTTTTTATGCTCACAAAAAAAAATCACAAAAAAATATAAAACTAATAAATTAGTTTTATATTTTTTTGTGATTTTTTTTTAAGTTTTTTTATGATAACATAAAAGTAAAACATTTTTATGTTATTTTACAAGATTTTGATTTTATTTTTGACAGTAATCTTGCTAATTTTTGGCTATATACTCAAAATAGAAAAATTTATATTTTTCTTATTTCTTTAATAATTTAATATCTTACTCCTGTTGGCTTGCATACTTTACTTTTATTGCTAGTGAAAGAAAATAACATTTTTTACTTTCAGGTATTTGTTAATGTGGTAAAGTACAAATTAGATCATATGCGTAGAAAAATTGAAACAGAAGAAAGGGACTCCACTAGCCGTGCTTCGTTTCGATGTACTGCATGTGACAAAACTTTTACTGACCTCGAAGCAGATCAGCTCTGTGATTTTACTACTGGAGAATTTCGATGCAGTTATTGTAGTTCCCCTGTTGAAGAGGATCAGAGTGCATTACCAAAAACTGATTCAAGGCTGATGTTAGCAAGATTTAATGAACAAATAGAATCACTATACACATTGCTGAGGGATGTGGAAGATATTAAACTAGCACCTGAAATATTGGAACCTGAGCCAACAGATATGAACAGAATCAAAAAGTATGCGGCATTTGTTATTTTTATTTATTTTTAGCTATTAAAGTTAAGAGGCTCATTAATATTGAAAGATTATGAAGTCTAGTAAGAAAATTGCTATATCTGCACATTTGCTTGTTTTGTTGGCATTAGTGGCAAAATGATGCAAGTAAGTAAACTTAAGCATCAGCCATAAAACAAAAATACAATAGAACTTCATAAATCCAGCATTCACTGTACTCAGCACATGATGGATTTTTTAAAATTCTAGTTTTTTAAAGGTTATGCATATAGCCTATGTATTCAAGGATAAATCCTTATTTTTATTAGATAATACAATAATTTAGATCCCTATAATCTTCACACAATGTTAAAACCAAAATTTTAATTCATTCTACCAGATTGGACCAGTAGTACAGTAGTATTGTTTTTTTTTTTTTTTTTTTTTTTTTTTATGAAAACCCAAACACAAATTGTATTGAAACTTATAGCACTTGGTACTGTACATAGTTTGAAGGTTGAGAAGATACTTGTTGCATTAGACTTGAATTTCTGTAGATTATAATTTTGTAGAGGGTTGGAGGAGGATTGTTCCACAAAATGAAAGTTGAAGAAACAAATGAGGAAGAGGAAAAATTTGTTCTGTGACTTTGAAGTTGGATGGTTAAAGGATGTTGACTGGTTGTGGCACATTCATTTGGACTACTTTGGAAGAGAGAGAACGACCGGGAATTATAATGCCAATACAAAAGAGCAGTGGAAGCATCTGTAGAAAAGGCATGCAGTAGAAACAGTATGTCTGTGAGGTGGAGAGAAACTCTATTGGAGATCAGTCATTAATTAACCTAACTGCCCCCTTTTGAATGGAATTTAGCAGCCTGAGACAAGTTTTGGAGGCACTGCCCCAGATGTGGGAACAATATTTCATGGTAGAATAGATATGTGAATTGTACAGAGTGAACAGCATTTGGAAGAGAAGTAACACCAAGAGCAAAACAGAAAACCCAGTTTTTTAGATGCAGAGGAAGCAGTATTTCTAATGTGCTTATGCCAAGACAGATTAGAAGTCAAGGTAATCTCCAATAGAAATACAGTAAACCCCCGCTATTCGCGGAGGTTACGTTCCTGAGAAATGTTGCGAATACCGAAAACGCGAATACTGAGTTATGGCTCCCATAGTAATAAAGGGGTTCCGTTCCAAAGTATGAAATATATAAGAAAAACTAGTCTAAAATTTTGTCTATGTACCTTCATAATATGACTATGTACATAGACAGTACCTAGTGAAATGCAAGCATATGGCATCGAAATGAAAATAAGAAACAATTTAATATTAAATGTAATATTTATTAGAAATTTCAAACAAATCTTTCAAACCAGCGCCTTTGCTTGCTAGCAAAAAAAAAACATCACGCCAGTGCTATCAACTAGTTTCCCTAACGTGTTGATAAAGGAGTTTTGCCTTTTCCCGAATGATGAGTGAACTTAACGGAATTTTATTTTGAGTTCGGTCTTCTATCCACAGATTTAAAGCTTTTTCCTTTTTTATAATTTAACATCACGAGTTACAGAGCAAATTTTTGAAACAATTAGCGCGTTTTCACGGAAACTACGGCGGATTTTTTCTTCCGATTTTTTGATTGATCGTACCGTTGACTCATTGCTTTTATAATGTTTTGCCACTGAGGAGACACTTTCACCATTAGAAATTTTGTCTAATAACTCAATTTTATTCGCTAATGTTATCACCTTCTTTGATATTTTCACATTTCTCTTGTTATTCGTAGTCATATTTTTGTAGGGGTTAGAAAGAACTTGTCCACAATAAAGTCACTTTCTTCCGTTAATACACTCGAAAAAGTCTGTTTTACGCTGCAAAACGGTAGATTTATCATTTTTGTAAGCATATCAATTTATAAATTGATAAATTTATTCAATTTATAAACATATAAATTAAAAGCAAACGACGAAACCTTCTATGACAAACGCATAACACATACTGAACAAGGATTAGCGAGAAACATCCACGCTCGCGATTTTGTCACCCCTCTCCCCCACCCACTGAGCGCTGTTTTGACCGGGAAAGATAATTTTAGCCACGCCCATGTTTTTTTATGGCGGAAAATATTCACGGCGCTTTAAAATTCACATTTTTTTAGGTTTCATTTTATATTAAATCGGCGATCGCGAATACGCGAAACCGCGAATACAGATACCGCGAATAGCGGGGGTTTACTGTATATGATCTTGCCTAGAAATTGAAGTGTAATTGAAGATAGGCATAGGAGCAGAAGAATCCTTTTTGCAAGAGATAAGACAGGACTGAGTTTTAGAAGGATTGAAATCAACTAAGTTATCTTTGCCCTACTACAGAATTATGGCAGTGGAGCAAAGAATTTTGGCATTTAAGGAATCGGTAGTGGATATTCAAGAAGTTGAAGCTGTTTGAGCAAGGCAAGGTTTTTCAAAGTGGGAGGTGGAATGCAATGTGCTATCATTAACAAAAAAATGGATAGGATTTCCAGTCAACGGAAGAAGGTCATTAATATACAAGAGGAAAGAGCTGAATCTTGGTGAACACCATCATTAATGCAGAAGTTATAAGGCAGAGAGCCGTCTATCGTCACCTGCAGTGAGGGTCACAGAGAAAACTGGTTGCTCGACTACAAAAAGCAGTTGGCAAACCATAAAATGGAAGCTTATTTAGATCTTGATGCCAGACACATTCAAAAGCAACTGTTTGAGTTTCACCAAAGTTTTCCATTGAATTTGTCCATAGATTAGCATTAGCTTTAGTAGGGGCATATGATGCAAGAAAGCAGGCTTATACAGCATCAGCCAAAAAAAAGAGAAATATTTCCCATTTCATGAATCCTATCACTCTTAGATGGGTAACATAAGCCAGAATATCACCAGTGGGTTGACACTGACATAATTCGTGCTGGCGTTCGTTGATCTGATGGAAGGTTTCTAGATAGTTTAGAAGTTGGTGGTTAATTGATTTCTCCATTACTTTAATAAGAGTAAAAGTAAGTGCAATGGGATGATAATTGGATGGGAGAGCTTTGTCACCCTTTTAAGGAACAGGTTGGATATGAGCAAATTTCCTAGCAGAACAGGAGTAAGTTCAGCAGCACAGGTTTTAAGAATTAGTGGAGAAATACCATCAGGACATAGAGCTTTCTTAGTGTCAGGATTGATCAAAATCCTTCTGACATCTAATATAGTTAGGGAAGGATGTTATGTGGTTGTTTTTAATTAAGATTATTGCTATAATTAATGCAACTCATATACCATGTGAAGTTAATAATATAGTTTATTAAGCTAATCGCCTAAATCACTATACAATTTAAGGTGACGTTCCAGGCATCTTACTGATACCCATCATCAGACCATGCTGCTGTCAGACTCCTCTTGCCAATGCTCCCAGAAAGTAGGTATTGGTATGCACTTAAGGTTTTTGGGAGCATCAGCAAGAGAAGTCTGACAGCAGCATGGTTGTTGTATAGTGATTTAGACGATTATCTTAATTTCACGTGGTATATGAGTGGTATTAATTATAGTAATAACCTTCTGACATCCTTCTGATGGAAGACCACAGGAGGCATTGAATGGACCATATTAGGAATGGTGGGAGGTGGTTTATGAGGGACATTCAATAAATTATCTACCTAAGTACTTCACAGAATTAGATTTCAGTGATTCATGATTTATCATGTTCCTACCTATCTCAACTTGAATCATACGAATTTTGATCAAATTATGGATTTGCTGAAATTGGAGCATTGTTCAGTCATCAAGTTTCTCATCAAAGAAGGAAATGGGCATTCATGAAAGGATGGTGGCTGTGTATGGCAACAGTGCACCTTCAGAGTACCAGGTGAAATTCTGGTCAAAACAATTCATGTGGAGTAGAGAGTCCATCGAAGATGATCCATGTCCAGGAAAGTCTGTGACAGCGACCACTCCAGAAATGTGCCAGGCTGTGGAAACCTATGTGCTGAATGACAGACGTTTAAAGGTGTCCCAAATCTCTAGTGAATATGACATATCTGAGGAATGGTTATAACCATCCTCCATGAACATTTGGGGATGAATAAGGTCAGTGCAAGGTGGGTCCCCAGATTTCTGATCCTGTGCAGAAGCAATTCAGAGTATGGTGTTGTGAGGAGAATTTAGAGCTTTATGGAAGGGATACTGAAACTTTCATGTCCAGAATTGTTACTGGTGATGAAACATGGGTTCATCACTGGGATACTGAGACCAAGCAAGAATCAGTACACTGAAAGCACAAGGGTTCTTTTGCCACCCAAAAAATTTCGGACACAACCTTCAGCTGGCAAGATTATGGCCACCATTTTTTGGGATGCTGAGGGAAGTTTGTACATTCACTACTTGGAACAGAAGCAGACAGTCACTGGAGAGTCATGTGGATCCCTACTGTACAACCTAAGGGATATCATAAAGGAAAAATGCAAAACATTCCAGAAGTGTGCTGCTTCTTAGGGGCAATGCACCAGTGCACAAGTCACATACTGTTGCTGCCGCTTTGAGAGACTGTGACTTTACAGAACTTACCCATCCACCTTACACTTCAGATCGTGGCCCCCACTGACTATTTCCTGTTTCAACACCTCAAGGTAAACTTAAGTGGACATTGGTTTGCTGATGATAATGAACTCAAGTCTCTCTTTCTGCATTCTTTGATGGACAGGACAAAGAATTTTATTTGTCTGGTATTTATTTCCTCATTGACAACAAAATGGAACAAGTATATTGAAGTTCTGGGGAGTTGCAATGAAAAATAAAAACCAGATATTTGCCTCGTTCCCATTTCCTTCATAGCTAGATAGATAATTTATTTAACAACTCTCATAACAAGATCATCACTACACAAGTTAGAAGAAAAGTAGGATGCTAGCAGGTCAGCTTTATCTTTGGCGGAAGTGATAAAAGAACCATCTGGTTTTGAACGAGATTGACAAAAGTGCAGCCATTAGCTTTGGTAAGTGATCAGAAAGCTCAGCTACCATTTGGACGACAAGAAGCAAGTTTTCTACTCTTAGTCTGTTTGAAATCTAGTTTGGACTGATTAATAACTGCTTTACAATTGTTGTGAGCTTTGGTTTAAGCAGAAAATGAATCTAGACATTTGGAAACAAGCCAATTACTATAGGCAACATCCTTAGCACATTTATTGAAAAGCAACGTTTAGGCAGTGGTCTGACCTAGGAAAAGAAGAAAATAAATCTTGCATATCATCCCATTTTGCATTCTTGTAATGGCAAACAACACCATTGGAGAAGAGACCATCACCAAGTTGTGATCTGAAGTACCTATAGGACCACTTACCTCGACCATGTACTTAGAAGAGTTGTTTGTGAGAAAAAGATCAGGCGTGTTAGCTGTCTGGTTATTGCCTAGTATTCTTTCTGGTAGGAAAATGAACAATCTGTGCGAGGCCACTAGTAATTGCAAAAGCCTCAGCATCTCGACCAGCTGGATCTGTGTGACTAGAAAATGGAAGCCACTGGAGTTGTGAACATCTAAATCACCAAGGAAAATTGCCTCACTGTTAGGAAAGTGGAGAAATTCAAGTAGCAAAGAGAGATAGTCAAAGAGTTCCAAGTGATTAGTTGGAAGAATGGTAGAAACTCTTCCATCATGCAGTATGACTGATGACTTTTGAGGTTATGATAGACATCTTGGCGAGATAAAATCTTCCTTACATTTCGAGGGTACAGCTCTAAAACGGTGTTTGCAGCTGATTACTAGTTAGTACACCGGACCGAACCTATTGGTAACTCTTTAGAAGGCATCCAGATCAGCTACTGTATAATCTTGGTACCTCTACTCTGTCAAATAGTGACTGGACGGAGTCCGAGTAGTGTGTATGCGGAGGGGCATTGTCGAGGCCACGTTATGTCAAGGATCTGGGTATATTCTTACCATGTGTACGCCATATCCAAAAATTTCATTACTTCATACAGCATGTCCACCCCCAATTTTTCTTACAATTGAATACACCATGAATTGTCAAATTAATAGAGTAAGTTTATCTGCGAAAAGATCTAAACCTTCCCAAACACTTCAGAGAGAGAGAGAGATAGAGAGATAATCTTTTATTACCCTTCACGGCCATAAAGCCAGGGGCTTACAGTTTCCCAAACTTGGGAAAATTGAACAATTATTTACAAAAAGGTAATTTTACAAAGAAAACATATTATAATACAAAGGAGAGAACTCCTTACGAGAGTTAAATCTGCTTGAGCTGGCTTAACATCGAGATAAGAGCACCAGCTCAATCAGACAGGAACAGATGCAAGGTATACATCAGTCATTGCTGATTAGTCCTACTCGTCATAATTTTTTTCCGGTAAGTCCGGTCAGCAGCGAATTTGTTCAGGTCGGCGTCCAGTGCCTGGGTTTGCTTGAGCATCTGCTGAGGAAGGAACCTATCCGAGAGATGGAGTCATGCTGAATGCGAGTAGAGCTCGGGATTGGCCCTAAGGGCAGCAGGGGGGGATCCTCCAGCCACAGGTATCCCAGAATGAAGGTGTTGCCATTATGCCTGTTATCATCTTGACTGTTGCTAGGAGGCGTTGGTCATCGATTAAGGTGGGAAGCCGTGGAATTCCGAGAGAGTTGGCAAGCTGTGTGGTACGAATCAGAGCTGGAAGGTTGTGCTTCCTAGTTCATTTCACAAATATACGTGGTCTCAATTCTAATCTCAATGATGTCTATTTCGACTTACAGTCTGCCAAACTGCATGGACTTTTTCTTACAGAATCTCAGTTATCGGTTGATTCAACTAGTGAACATCTCAGTTGCCCAAATTATTCACTGTATGATTCCTTTCGCCTCAAAGGTGGTACTTTGCATATGTCCATTACGATATTCCCTGTAAGAGACTTGGTAATTTGGAATCGCCTCTTTTTGATCTTTTCTGGCTTAAAATCTCTCTACCTCATTCTATCAAATTCATCTGTTGTCTCTACCATTCTCCCAACTCCACTAATCACTTGGAGTTCTTCGACTTCCTCTCTTCACAACTTGACTTCTCCAGTCCAACTTTCCTAACAGTGAGGTAATTTTCCTTGGCGATTTTAATGTTCACAACTCCAGCTGGCTTCCATTTTCTAGTCACACTAACCCAGCTGGTCGAGATGCTGAGGCTTTTGCAATTACTAATGACCTTGCACAGAATGTTCATTTACCTACAAGAATACCTAACAATTCTAACCATACAGACAACATGCTTGTTCTTTTTCTCACAAACAACCCTTCTAAGTACACAGTCAAAGTGAATGGTCCTTTAGGCACCTCAGATCACAATTTGGTGATTGTTTCTTCTCCAGTGGTGCCTTTATCTCATGGCTATTCCAACCTCGTGTTGTTTGGCATTGCAAGAATGCAAAATGTGATGACCTGCGAGATTTCTTTTCTTCTTTTACTTGGTCGGATTACCGTTTCAAAACTTCTGATGTCAACATTTTCTCAGATCGTGTCAGTGAAATTATTCTTGTAGAAATGGAATCCTTTATTCCATACTCCAATTTAAAATCTTGGTTTTCCAATAGATGTGCTAAGGCTGTTCAAGAGTAGAACATTGCATATCGTAATTGGCTTGTTTTCAATTCTTCAGTTTCATTTTCTTAAACTAAAGACACCAAAGCTTGCAACAATTGTAAAACAGCTATTAATCAGTCCAAACTAGATTTTGAGCAGACTAAGAGTAGAAAACTTGCTTCTTGCCCTAATGGTAGCCGAGCATTCTGGTCTCTTGCCAAAGCTATTGGCCACAACTTTTGCCCATCTCTGCTCCCACTTCTGTTAAAACCAGATGGTTCTGTTGTCACTTCGGCCAAGGATAAAGCTGACCTGCTAGCATCCCATATTTCTTCAAACTCATGTATTAATGATCTTGGTAAAACACCTCCCACCATTCCCAACATGCTCCATTCAATGCTTCCTGTGGTCTTCCATCAAAAGGATGTCAGAAGGATTTTGACAAATCTTGATGCAAAGAAAGCTCCAGGTCCTGATGGTATTTCTCCATTTGTTCTCAAAACCTGTGCTCCTGAACTTACTCCTGTTCTTTGCCGCTTTTTTTACTTTCTTATTCCAAAGATGTTTTAACCTCTGCTTGGAAATTGGCTCATATCCAACTAGTTCCTAAAAGGGTGACATATCCCTCCCATCCAATTATCATCCCATTGCAGTTACTTCTGTTCTTTCTAAAGTAATGAAGAAATCAATTAACCGCCAACTCAACTACCTAGAAACCGATCGTCTGATCAACGATCGTCCCCTATGGATTCTGTCTGTGTCAATCAACTGGTGATATTCTTGCTTATGTTACCCATTTATGGACTAATTCAATGGAAAGGTTCGGTGAAACACAAGTAGTTGCTCTTGACATCTCAAAGGCTTTCGATCGTGTTTGGCATAAAGGTCTTCTAAACAAGCTTCCATCTTATGGTTTGCCAACTGTTTTTAGTAATTGGTTATCCAGTTTTCTCTCTGATCGCTCACTGAGGGTGATGGTAGATGGCTCTCTGTCTTCTAACTTCTCCACTAATGCTGGTGTCCACCAAGGTTCAGTTCTTTCCCCCACTCTTTTCCTCTTGTATATTAATGACCTTCTTCCATTGACTGGGAATCCTATCCATAGTTTTGCTGATGGTAGCACATTGCATTCCACTTTCCATTTTGAGAAACCTTGCCCTGCTCAATCAGCTTTAACTTCTCAAAAATCTACTACCAATTCCTTAAATGCCGATCTTCAGGTAATTCTCCAGTGGGGCAAAGACAACTTAGTTGATTTCAGTTCTTCTAAAACTCAGTCTTGTCTTATATCTCGCAAAAATGATTCTTCTGCTCCTATGCTTATCTTTAGTGACACTCCGATTTCTAGGCAAAATTATATATCTCTTTTAGGGATTACCCTGACTTCTAATCTCTCTTGGCACAAGCACATTACAAATATTGCTTCCTCTGCATCTAAAAAACTTGGTTTTCTCTTTCGCTCTCGGCGTTACTTTTCTTCCAAACAGTTGCTCACTCTGTATAAATCGCAAATCCGCCTTGCCATGGAATATTGTTCGCAGATCTGGGGTGGTGCCCCCAAAACCTCTCTCAGGCTTCTTGATTCCATTCAGAAGAGGGCAGTTAGGTTAATTAATGATTCATCTCTAACAGAGTCTCTCCACTCGCTTTCTCATAGACGTACTGTTTCTGCTGCATGTCTCTTCTACAGATACTTCCATGGGCACTGTTCTTCTGAATTGGCTTCTATAATTCCCGCTCTCTCTTTCAAAACAGTCCGTACACGTGCCGCCACCAGCCAACATCCATTTACTGTCCAACTTCAAACCCACAGAACCAACTTTTCATCTTCCTCATTTATTCATTCAACTGCCGTTTTCTGGAACAACCTTCCTTCGTACGTATTTCCTGAAAATTACAATCTACAGAAGTTCAAGTCCAATGCCAACAAATATCTTCTTTCGTCTTCTCAACCTCCAACCCAAGCACGGTACTAAGTACTATAGGTTCTAATACCTTTTGTGTGTGGGGTTTACATAAAAAAAAAAAAAAACACCTCAATAATGTAAGGGCTGCAGATTTTTGCCATGAAAAGAGGGAAGTTATCAGGACCAACAGTTGCTTTATTAGGAAGTTCATTTATGGCTTTCGTGAGGTTTTCTTTGGTAATTGTGATGGTTGTTTGAGGTGTCTTTCTTAGTAAGTTTGAAACGGATTCTTCTTTTTCTACGATTCGGTGAAGGAGATCAGTTATTCTCTTCATGTTTTCTTCTGTTGCTAATTGGTTGGACATGGGAGGTTGTCCAAATGCCTTCTTGGATCATTTGGTAAATACCTCGGCAGTAATGAGACCCTTTTTTCTGTTGTCCCGAATGATCTTTTTTCCTTGTTTGAGCTTTGATAGTACATCTGCGTAATGTGCTTGTCTTTTGAGTTTTATAAAGTGAGCACTTTTTTTTTGTACAGAATGTGGTCATTAGGATGGCCTGTCTTCATCCACTTCCTGTAAAGTCTTTGCTTTTTACGAAAGACATATTTTATCTGTGGATTAAACCAGTTTTTGGATTTTCCGGTTATCCTTATGACCTTCGATGCTCCTTCATAGGCAGTTTTTGTGAGCTTTAAGCTTTCAGCAACATTGAAGCTGGAGAGCTTCCTCTGCCGGCTTCATGCTTAGTTCTTGCCATTTGTATTCTCGAAGTTCTTTGAGAATGATGTTTGGCTTGATATATTTTAAAGAAAAGGTCGTTCTTTGCATGCCATTAAAATTTCTGCCCTCCCTCTGATTGGTTCCAGCAATATTGAGTGTGGTCTCTACAGCTATGGGTTTGTGGTCTGACTTAAAGCGAAACAAGTTATCTGCTAATCTAATGCGGAATGTATTGTAATAGACAACATCTAACCACTGATTCCCTCTAGTTGCTGGAGTAACCAGCTGTTTCAGATTCAGTTGTGCAAGATAGAGTCAAGATTTCTTTTTGCGTCGGTATGTTTTGGAATTGGCATGTTAACATCTCCTAAAAGGATCGTATCTACAGCTGGATTGAGGTTTGTAATTTTATTTTCCCATTGAAAAAGGTAGCACAGGTGGCTTCAAAATTATCTGATTGGAGAGGTGTTCCTTTGAAGACTGATATTCATCTTTATATAGGATCATGGTTCCTCCACCCCCGTTTTTCAGTTCTTCCAGTGTCAATACATTTGTATCCGAGCGGATTAGCGAAAATGTTTAGTTGTCTGTTATTGCGTAACCACATTTCAACAAGGCAAGTGTAGTCAAAGTCAGCCATTATCATGCAGGTTTGTAACATAGGAAGCTTGTTGGAAATGCTTCGAATGTTCTGGAAAAAACACCGCAGGCTGCCAGTCTCCTGTCTCAGAGAATGGGGAGGGTTTGGTTGCTACTGTGACGTTTCAGAAGGGCTATTTGATCTTATCATCCATCTATCCCTATATGGTTTCACCAGTGACCGGACCGGCCAGTCCTGAAAATTCAGTAGCAACGAGGACTGTCCCATTGGGCACATGACAACAAATGAGGCGTAAGCAGGATGCCTCGTCTTTAATTGTTTAACTTCCACTGTTAATCCAAACTCAGTTTTACACATATCTTTAATGTTACTAGGCTGCGTTGAAGGGCCTAATATGGAGATAAACATCTTCTCTCGTGTAATATTATATTTGGCCAGCCTATTCAAATCTCGGTTGGATGTGCTACGAACGTCAGTACCATGACCCTTGCGATTAGAAAAGCAAGGTGCTGTACACTGCCAGACATTATTACCAGTAGTGTGGGTCCCATTTGAGGTGTTGCCACTTGTTTCTGGCAAAGGCGAATGTGTAATACTACTGGAACTGGGGTCGTGCAGGCTGTAGGATACTTCTGCTGTCCTGTTTTTTCCTATTAAGTTTTCGCTGTTGATTTGCTCAGCAGTGATTGAAATGAAAGCATATTGAGGAGGATATGATGATGGGACGGAGCCTCTGAGGCAGCTGAGCTCTGACAGTTGTCCGCTCCATCTTCTTGTATATTGCGAGTGGCACTTGCCAAACTGCTGGACTGACAACTGGCTTTGTTATAAGTGGTAGGAGTGTAGTTGACCTCACAATGCAGAGAGCAATCAACTGCTTTGCTAATCTTTACACCTGGTTGATCACTGGATGACTGAGGGGAAGAAGGGGGGCCTGTAGTCCTTATTCTTCGTGCGGGTGTGATTTTCCAGGCTATACATCTTCTCCACCAGTCGCTTTACACTGTAGGATTTTGATATTTTGCTCTTTAAGCAGGTTGTTTTCTTCTTGCAGGGCGGATATGAGTTTATAGATGGGAAGTAATTGGTCAGAGAAGTTTGCAGAGATCTCAGCACTAAATTGCTGTAAGATAGATTCCATGAACTCACTGAGCATCTTTGTAAGCTTATTTTTAGCAACTGTAACTAGAGGTGATGTTTCAGCTTGCTGCCTTGTGGGAGACATTAGTATTCCATGCCCACAATTTTCTGGGCATGCATCACATTCAAGAATGTCTTGAATTGAGTCTTCGAGTATGGAGGAATTGTTTTGGTCCGCAGCCTTACAGAAAGAGAGGGGAGTTTCCGTTACTTCAGACAGAATTTGCTCTGTAGTTTGAATGTCTTCAACCACGTTTATCAGATCAGTTGATTCTTTTGAGCTGTCCTGTTGTTTTGCACACGAAAGGCAAATAAAATTTTGTTTCTTTGCTTTGCTAAGCTTTTTAATATTCAAGGAGGTGCAGCAGCCTCCAAAAAACTGGTCACAAATACATTAATTGTAAGAATCTCAGCTTTTAGACGTATGCTTCAAATTTTTTCAATGGGCGCGCTGCTAGCTTCAGCCATTGTCACTATGAGAGAGAAGGAAACACAATGCTCACCCTTAGTTAGCTCAGTTGGGGGTGGGTTGTAAATAGCAACAGATGCCGCTTATTGTGTTATTTACAGAAGCTCTTTCTGTTGCCCTGGGCTATCCTTGGCCTTGTACGGGAATTATCTTAACAGTGGTGGTTCAAGAGCTATATGCAACAAGCCAAAGGCAAGCAATATGCGATATTAAAAAAGTGAAAAGGTGCTTTACCTGAAAGATCGAAATGAAAAAGGACATCACCATTGGAAAGGGCTCCCTTCTGGCAATCCAAGAGTATAAGGTGTTGTTGGGTTACTCATACTTAAACATAAAATCTGAAGGACTTAACACGAGCAAATTCTTGCACCGCCACTGCACATGACCGTAACGTATAAAGGTCTCCCAGGTAGTAAACACAGTTTGGTCACAGCCTCAGTTCTGCAAATTGCAGCATCTCGAGACCAGGCACCTGCAGGGGGATCTGATTGAGGTGTTTGAAGCTTTGAATGGATTGAGTATTAGTATTAGCAATGGCCACATGGTGCAAGGAAGCCTATGGCTTATGCTATGCCATCCAAAAAAAAGAATAAAATAATAATAAGAAAATTTTAAAAAATAAAAAGTTAATAAAAGGAAAAGACAACCTATGCATTTCCTTCCTCCTGTAGGTAAGTATCCAGCTGACCTTTGAATTTCCCCAAACTGTCAGCCTCTACCATCCATGTAATTGTTATTCCAGTAATTTATTACTTGCTGGCTAAAACAAAACTTTCTTCATTCCAATCTAAACATCTCCTCCTGTAACTTGAAATTATGGGCCCTAATTCTAGAATCATTTATAACCTTGAAAATTTCGTCTTCATTCATTTTACTTATGCCTCTCAGAGCCTTAAACACCTCAATCAATTCTCCTCAAAGGTGCCTAGTTTCCATGCCTGTAGAACCCATATATTCGAAGTCTTTCCTCATATGGGTACAGTTTTGCCGATCTCACCACTTGAGTTACCTGTCTTTGGACCCTTTCAAGAAGCTCAATGTCTTTCTTTAGGTGCAGTCTCCATGCTTGAACACAGTATTCCAAGTGTGATCTAACAATAGCCTTAAATAATGAGATTATGAAGTCCTTATCTCTACTTAAATAGTTTTTAATTCATTCGTAAATTTTGGTTCAAACTTAATTTAGTTCAGAATTTTTATGATATTAAGGATTTGTCATTTACACCTATGATGCTTTTTAACTTTTAAATTAGCTCCATGTGGATATTAAAAAATCAAAGCTTATTACTTAATTAATTAAATAAAATTAAGCATTTAAGTTAAACTAATTGATAATTTCTCAAGCCATATTTTGTTGGCCTCAATCATGTAACTGCTTTGATGTTAAATTGCCTCCATTTGATCTCCAGAACTGTATTCATGTATGTATATACAAAATAATTGCAGAGACATTGGTGGTACCAAACCCAGAGTTTTACAACAACGGCCTCCTGGAGATGGTAATATTTGGAGTGGAGAAGCTACTCGTACTAGGGATTATCTCTTAACTGGTGACCAAGAAATCACTGTGAATATTGGAGAACAGCCTTTGCAAATAGCTCAACAGCAAGAAAAGAAAGACAGACCCATATGGATGACAGAAAGCACTGTACGCAAAGCTCAGAATGAACAGGTAAATTTGAAATATGTTATCTTAAGATTTTTTTCTTTGGTATTTTTTATTTTTTATTTTTTTCTATAAAATTGTAATAGAAATTGTACGATGGCTTTTTCAATGATGATGCTTTAGCTAATTCAAGATTTTTTGGGATTGAGAATTTTTTTCCATACCCTTTATTAGCTATTGTATATTTACCTAACTGAAAGCTACAAAGTAGGTTTACAGTAGCTTATAATTCTTAATTTATCTATTCCCCATTAAGCCTTTAAAAAAAAAAAACTTATCAATGAGGAAAGTTTTGCAGAAAAAGCACAGCATATCCAGACATTTCAGTAAGAAATGTTGTGTGAATTAAAATAAATTTATAATTCAAGACTACAGTTCAGATACAAGTGTAGAACAGGATATTTAAATTTGTCAATGAATGAATTTGTGTGTAGTCTGTTATCCCTTATTCTTAATGACCCAATTATCTTGTCTTCTAACTGTAAAATCCCACACCTATTGGTAATTATAAATATTACCCAGGTAGGAAGAATTGTGGAAATATACCAGATAACAACTGTTCACACCAAAGAAAGGATCTTCACATCCAGACTAAAACAGTGTGTTTCTAAACCCTCTTTTCAATGGAATATGAGATTGAAGTGGATGTTAAGAAATTAAGAATCAAGCACCTCTCATCATGTACTACACCTCCTTCCTAGTGACATGCACCACTAAATCGATCCACACTGTCTTGGACCAGAAGAATGGCTCTCTGGGAACACTGCTTTCGATTTTTAAAGAAAGATGTCACATGGGAATACAAACACATAACCCTCTATCCAATCCAACGTAGCAACCAATAGCTATGTTGAATTGGATAGAGAGTTATGGAGTGGAGTATGAATCAAATTCTGTCCAATTACAATATTTCCACAAAATTTTAGGAGCATTTAATAAGTTCCACTCTCTCCAAATACTAACTTAGTATTACTTAGTGGAATCCAGTTTCTTTGTTACTGCTTTGATACTAAGCTGTTGTTAATGGTAAGCTAATTCATAGAGTTTTGTCCCATACAGACCTAGGGCTAACATGGGATGAAGACTTAAATTCAAAGAACATTTCCAAAACACCAAGAAGACCTATGCTGCATACTGGACCATCTGCCTAGAACTTGTAGGCTGCCACTGACTGTCAAATACATTAAAAGATGGCTCACACCTATACCTTTATATGATCCTAAAATCTGGTCCTCTGCACCTGCCTCTCATCATAAATTTCTAACAATTGTCTATTGAATTATGCAGTGGCTTAACTGTTTGGGAGGGAACCTGTTCACTATCTCGAAATGTACTCGTGTAGTCACTGTAAGCATGACCTGGAAGTCTACTGTTCTCATTAAATCTTCCATGGAAGATTTAATCTCACTCCCAAAAACAAGAAATAGATAATAGCATCTCATGCTCAGGATGACACTCACCAACTTGGTCTCATTAAGAGGATGTACTGTAAAAATAACCTCAATTTCTATCTATGTAATATTGACGTAAATTTCCAAAAAAACTAATATGTACAACAGACTATTTCAACTACTTGATATAATTATTTTAAATATCATGAGAATGATATTTAAAATAAAACTTTTATAAAAAAAAAAATGTATGCTATAAATAATCAAATATTTGTATATACCCTCCTAGCCCATTATCTATACAAGGAATAAACAGATGGCAAATGAATGAATAGTTTGAGATATGCCATTCACAATACTGTTTCTCAACTGCTGGTCTATGAAACTTTTATTGCTGTATATCCTTCCTGTCAACCTGTCTAAGCTCCTCTAAACGTAGCATGAATATCCACCAGTTTGTGATTCATTTTGGTTGAGACACACTGATATAAGATGCTAAATCTTTCTAATTTTCTGTTGCACATTCATATTTTGCTTTTATATCAGTAGATGGAATAATAGTATAATCATAAAATGCAAGCAACAGAAATTGAAATGCTTGTTTTGAATACTGATTTTGAAAGAGTTTAACACCTGGCATACCGCTGAGGGTTATTGCCAATTTGCAGTATATATATATATATATATGTGTACATATAAAATATTGTAGGTAGAATGTGTTAAAGAGCTTTATGTATAGAATTGAAACTAATGAATATACCGTATACCCTGGGGGCGATATATGTTGTGAAAGAAGTGGGGGGGGGGGGAATGAACCGGAAAATAAACGCTAAGAATTGCAAAAATTGAAAAAACGACCAAGGTGAAAATAACATTGCAGTGTCTTTCATAATTTGTGTCATCATCAGAGGTCATCCACCGAAATCATGAAAAAGACAGCAATGCTCTTACTTCTGTTTCCGACATGTTCTGTATGTATACTTTACTAGCCTCTACTTCCTATGTCCTGTGAGCCATTAGTATACCGCACGCAACAGCGGGACTCTATTTTCTAACTTTACCCAATCTATTTTTCTCCTTAACAAAGTTTAGCTGCCTTTTACCGCTACTTTGTCAGCTATTATATTTCTTAACTATCCTGGCCAGTTTGGACATCATGCATTTAACCTAGCGCATCATCACTGCCCATTTCATTTCATTTCAATCAAAAACATGCACGATAATTTTTTAACACTAGGAGCAGCTAGCGTACCCACACATAAATATACTGATAACCCGCTAACTCAGTCTTTTGGTCAGTTCTGCTAGTAACGGTAAGTCCCTGTCTTACTGTCTATACCGATTTTCCTTACTTTTGGCTTTACGTTTTTCATTTTCATAGCGTTTCACTTACTTCTGTAAGGTCGGTCATCCATGATCTGTATGCAATACTTTTATTAGCACATTAACTTAATTTTTGCACAATCCAAATTTAAATTCAAAGTTAATAAAATTTTAAAATCTAAATTAGTAAAATACCACGTGGCTATTTCACGCGTGAACCTATGCATACAGAACATGTCGGAAACAGAAGTAAGAGCATTGCTGTCTTTTTCATGATTTCGGTGGATGACCTCTGATGATGACACAAATTATGAAAGACACTGCAATGTTATTTTCACCTTGGTTGTTTTTTTTTTTTCAAAAAATTTTTTGGTATTTTTTCAATTTTTGCAATTCTTATCGTTTTATTTTCCGGTTCATTCCCCCCCCCCCCCCACTTCTTTCACAACATGTATCGCTCCCAGGGTATACGGTATATTCATTAGTTTTAATTCTATACATAAAGCTCTTTAACACATTCTACCTACGATATTTTATATATACATATACACATTATGGCTGTAGGGTACGTTTTGCTATAGCAGTGTCCCTGATCCATAAGTTATGTTATTGTAATTCGGACTTGTCTGGTTTCAAACTTAATTTCCCCCCTCCCCATATCATATAGCTTCTCTCTGTCATTATTCTTGATTATTATCCTAAGCTTTGTCCAGGCTGAGCTCATGCCACCTAGAACAGCTTATACACAACCTGCATGTTATATGTTCACCGTGCCTATCCCTACTTTTGAACTTACGGTCTACACCTGGTTGCATCCACACTTCATTCACCCTTCATTGTATATATATATATTTTTTTAATTTTATATTTGTGTAACTTATATATATATGTAGTCAGAAATCAATGAAAACATACTACATGGGCAGAGTAGAATAAATTTGACCCCGGGGACACATGCTCTGTACTGTACCCCGCAACACGTCTACAATTCAATACATACACATTTTACAAAACAGAGCACAGCAGCATCTAATGCTTCTTAGATAAATATGGGATCCAAAACCTTAAATTAAACACATGCAATAATAAACTATGTTTAACCTGTCCTTGTATGCACCCACAACACATAACAAACAATACTACAAAACCTACCTTTTGTAAATCCAGCAATATTATATACCTTATAACCTGCAATACCTGTAACATAAAATACATAAACAAGTTTATTGCTTGGACAAACAAGCAATAAACTACACCTGAGACTAAATCAACACAGATCAGACATCAACAACTACCTATATAGACACAGTAATAATATGGAACAAGAAATAGAATATATGCATTTTCAATCACACAGCTTCACTAATATATACATATCCATTCTAGCGCATATTAGTAACACCAACATTAGAACTAAACAAGAAGAACTATTTATGTTAAAATTAAAAACCTTATATACCCATATGGTCTAAATAATAAATTCAACCATAAAATTATTACCAACAACTTAACAGACTGTTGTATATGTGACAAATTCAATATAATTAAATTCCACAACAAACCACACAAACGTTCTAAAATATCTAAAAATACCAACATTAAACATAAGCCTATTCTAGGCAATTTTGATGCCACCCTTAAAGACTGGGACAAAAATAATATAGATGTACAATATATACATAATTTACTTTTCAGCACTAAACACAGTATACTGAAAGCACTACACAGGTTCATACACACATTCAACTTAGAGTTCAAACATCTCTTTCATATAATAGACGATATTTGTAAATTCAGTCTAAAAAACCTACGCACTACAACAAATGAATCAATCATAATCTTAAACTTCAATAGCAAAATAATGGACAACATAAATATTAATAAACTTATTAATCATCATAATTACCTGCTTCCTAATACCAGCCAAAGCAATATAAAAGTTCGATATAAATATAAGAAACTTTTTGGAATATTAGCCTGTAACTACAAATCCATAGCAACAAATTTAATATCCTATAATACAGACATCAACAACTGCATATGCAAGCATAGTAACGTGCAACAATATATTGATCCAGACCATGGACACATCATCACTTGTAATTTAAACATAGTTACAGACCCATTGCTCAGATATATACTATCACAAGGATTCAAATTCAGGCCATGTACCAAAATAAATCTAACCACTTTCAATAAACAACTATATCAAGACCTGTTAAACTACTGCTTTCAACAAGCTTACAAACATAACACACCTATAGAGGCATACCATATGTGGATTAGCCATACATTCACTCTATTAAAACAAAAATATGCATCACCTAGTTCAAATATATATAACCAGCACAAATATCATAACTTAGCTAAATTAAAACATAAACTGCTAGAAATACACAAAAACTTCATCATCACACTTTTAGATAAAGCAGCAAACAATCATGCATTTATTTGCAACTCTTTTTATGCACATATCTTGATAACTGAACTTAACTCCAGCAATACATACAAGCCTATATCCAGTGCCTGCAATATCATTACAAAAAAACTCATAGCCTTCAATAAAAAACTAAAGCTGAACATTAGCATTAGTAGAGGCATTTGATGCAAGAAAGCAAGCTTATGCAGCATCAGCCAAAAAAAAAAAAAAAAAAACCACTCCCACTTCACCCCTCTGTTCATTCGAAATACCTGTCCAGCTGAGCCTTAAACTTATTTAGGCTATCAACTTCCATGACAAGGGATGGAAGTCTCTTCCACCAACCAACCACCCGCTGGCTAAAAGCAAATTTCCGCACATCTATCCGACATCTGTCTTTCCTCAATTTGAATTTATGCCCTCTCAGGTGCTTATTCTGAGCAAGAGGAAGAATCCCATCAGCATTGAGCATGCTCAAACCATTCAAGGCTTTATACACCTCTATCAGATCACCTCGCTGGTGCCTAGTCTCCAGACACTGTAATTTGCAAAACTGAAGCCTTTCTTCTTAAGCGCACCCCTTTGTTCCATTCACTAATCTTGTTGCCCTTCTCTGTACTCGTTCCAGCAGCTCTGCATCATTCTTGAAATGAGGCCTCCAGACCTGTATACAGTACTCTAGGTGTGGCCTGACCATTGCCTTATACAAGGGAATAATCACCTCCTTATCCCTGCTAGAAAAATTCCTATATATCATTGACAATACACAATGAGCTACCCTTGCAGCCCGTCTGCACTGCTCAGAAAACTTCATATCTGCCTGCACAACCACCCCCAGGTCCCTTTCATTCTCTACCACTGTCAGTGTAGTACCACAGAGTTGATACGTTCCTCTGAGGTTGCTGTTTCCCATATGTAGTACTTAACATTTGTCAATGTTAAACTTCATTTGCCACCTCTCAGCCCATCTGCTCAACCTTTCCAGATTCTGTTGCAGCAGCATAGTGTCGGTAGTGTCCTTGACAACCCTGCCAACCTTCGTATCGTCTGCAAACTTGGACATTAAGCTTGATATACCATCATCAATATCATTTATAAGTACAGAAAACAATAATGGACCCAACACTGAACCCTGAGGGACTCCACTGATAACATTAGTTCACGATAAGCAGTGTCCATTGATTGCCACTCTGTCTTCTCCCCCTCAACCACCCCTTTATCCATAGCAGCAATTTGCCCCCAATGCCACACTGCTCCAATTTGTGCAGCAGTCTTCCATGTGCAACAGTATCAAAAGCCTTTCTAAGATCCAAGTATATAATATCAAAGTTATTCCCTGCATCCAGTTCTTTTGCGACTGCATCATAGTATCCAATCAAATTGTTCAAGCAAGACTCCCCCTTAACAAAACCATGCTGTGTCCGAGCTATAACTGAAGTCTTTTCTAGATGATCCTGCAGTGCTTCTGTAACCAGTGCCTCCATTAATTTTCCTGGAACAGAAGTTAAACTCACAGGTCTATAAATACTTGTGTCAGCCTTTGATCCTCCTTTGTGAATTGGGGTCACATTTGCACATCTCCAGTCTGTGGGTACCTCCCCTGAGTCCAAGGAAGCTCTCATAATTATGGCTAAGGGTTTGCTTACTTCCTTTGCTGCCTCCTTTAATATAACTGGGTAGATCCCATCCACCCCAGGTGCCATTCTTGTCTTTATCTTCAACAATATCTCCTCCACTTTACTCTCAGTTATTAAAAGATTCTCTAGCTTACTGCCAGAGTTGAATACACCTCTGGTATTCCCCTCGCTGAATAACTCATCATGTGTGAATGTCGATGCAAAATATTCATTTAGTTTGTTAGCTACCTGAGCAGGATCATCAACAGTTGACCCATCGATATCAAGTGGACCAATCTGATTCATCCCCTTCCTTCTAGAGTTTACATAAGTAAAGAACTCTTTGCTGTTTTTCTTTGCATCCCTTGCCAAACATTTCTCGTAATCTGCCTTCGCCTGCCTAACCTACTTTGTAACTTGGTTGCATATCAACTTGTATCTATCATAGGCTTCTGTGTCATTTGTTAATTTGTATGTATCCCATGCATTTTTCTTCTCTGCCATATGTCTCATTAGTTCATCTGACATCCATTTAGGCCTAAACCTTGAACAATATTTCTTAGTTGGTATGTAAAGCCTAGTAGCTTCCAAGGTAAGTTCTTTGAATGCTTCCGATTTTGAATTTGCTGTTGGTAACATCATCAGTTGGTCCCACTGTATAGAATTTAAATACTGTCTCAGACCATCATAGTTGCCTCTACAAAAGCAAAAACCCTTTCCTTTACCCCTGATAATAGTTACCTCTTTGAGTAAATCCCACTTCAGCACACTGTGATCACTTCCACCTAGTGGTTCATTTATCTGCAGATTCTTAATGCATGAAGAATCACTACTGATAATCAGATCAAGAGTATTACTCCCTCTAGTTGCCTCCCGAACATGCTGATGTAGAAAACAATCATCCAATAAATCCACAAAAGCCTTGCTAGTGTGTGAGTGACCAGCCCCCAAATTCCAGTCAATATCTGTGAAATTAAAATCCCCCATTATAAGACTCTCTGATTTACTGGCCCACTCTATTTCCCTGTACAGTTTCTCATTATACTCATCAGAGTCATTAGGCCTGTAGCACACTCCTACTCTCAATTTTGATCTCCCAATGCTTATGTCACACCAAACTGACTCGACACTGCACTGCACTGTCCAGCGATGTCGACTGGCTTCACTTCCTTGGATTTTATGTGTTTCTTAACTAATAGCATAACCCCTCCTCCCTTCCTATCCTGGCTATCCTTTCTGTAGACTTTGTACTCCCCAAATTCCAGTTCTGCATTCCTTATATCTGTGTAACACCACGTCTCTGATATCCCAACAATATCTGCCTTTTGATGTTTTGAGAAATACCTCAAATTCATCAAATTTATTTACTAAATTTATCAAATTTATTTACTGCAATTAACGATTACAGCTTACCTTATATATACTTCATTCCAAAATTTCACAAAAAACCCATAGGTTTCAGATTCATAATCTCCTTCAAAAATAGTTATGTACACAAACCAGGAAAAACACTTGAACAACTACTGCAACCACTCTTAAAAAACATACATAACAGTAGAATCATAGGCAACAACCTACCAGTATTAAATTTCTTGCAGAATAATAATGTTACCAATATACAAACCTTTGACTTCCACAGCCTATTTACAAGTATCAACCAAACCAAACTAAAAATAGTACTCAAAGATATTTATGCTAAATATAAAGAGTATATAACCTTATTCCCTTGTATAAGGCAATGGTTAGGCCACATCTTGAGTACTGTATACAGGTCTGGAGGCCTCATTTCAAGAAGGATGTAGAGCTGCTGGAACGGGTACAGAGAAGGGCAACAAGATTAGTGAATGGAACAAAGGGTTGCTCTTACGAAGAAAGGCTTAAGTTTTGCAAATTACAGAGTCTGGAGACTAGGCACCGGCAAGGTGATCTGATAGAGGTGTATAAGGCTTTGAATGGTTTGAGCATGCTGAATGCCAATGGGATTCTTCATCTTGCTCAGAATAATCAGCTCAGAGGGCATAAATTCAAATTGAGGAAGGACGGATGTCGGATAGATGTGTGGAAATTTGCCTTTGGCCAGCGGGTGGTTGGTTGGTGGAACCGACTTCCATCACTTGTTGTTGAAGTTGATAGCCTAAACAAATTTAAGGCTCAACTGGACAGGTATTTCGAGCGAACGGAGGGGTGAAATGGGAGTGGTGTGTTTTTTTTTTTTTTTTTTGTTTTTTTTTGCTGATGCTAAATAAGCTTGCTTTCTTGCATCATATGCCTCTACTAATGCTAATGCTAACCTGCAATACCTATTACTGGAACAACCTACTGAACTTGTGTATCTCCAATAATTTTGTATACGACGGTAAAACAGTGTATCAACAAACCAATGGAACACCTATGGGCAGCCCTGCCTCATGCATAATAGCCAACCTATATCTATATTGGTCAGAAATCTCATTTCCACAGGACCTTAACCTCTACAGATATATAGATGACCTCATAGTGATCAGCTGCCCTAATTTCATCAAGGATTATGGACACTTATACCCCAACGAACTCATACTGGAAAAAACAAATAACAATGATACTACAGCCCATTTCCTGGATCTGAATATTAAGTTAAAGAAGAACATAGCCACCATCAACCTGTACAACAAACGTGATGCATTCAACTTTAATATAGTCAACCTCACACAATGGAATTCCAATATTTCCAAAGGAGTACATGCCAACATTATTCTAGTGCAAAGCATCAGAATAGCAACTATTTGCAACAATAATGAAACAGCTATTGATAGCATCTTAAGCCCTTAACATCTTAAGGCACAAAAAACTAAAGGATATTAATATAAATAGCATTATCGGTAAATAATTATTCCCATACACATCATATAGTGTAAATACAATACACTAGACCTCTGTGGTGTCTTGCAGTCTAGAAAACTCGTACCTACCAATTGGCCTAACACAGTGTATTAATCTTGTAATTATATTTAAGCTTAACTTTATTTCATTATACCACTCATTTACACAACTGACCTTAAATACATGATGCCACTCCCAGACATTCGTTCAGGGTCCTAACTATAGGAATGGATTTGCAACCCCAAACTACCCGAGCCCAACTACTTATCTCTACCATAATCATCTTTCTACTTTACTAGCCTCTACTTCTTCGGACTTGTCTGGTTTCAAGACAAGGGGGGGTGGGGAACATATATATAGCCTTCTTTTATAAAAATTCTTTCTCACCTTCCTTTTATTGTCACATATTGAAAACCATTTGTATTGCATAATAAAACTTTAATGGCAGAATAGTGAGTCACTCTTTATCTATTTAGAAAGGTTCAAATCTGATTAGTGATGTGAGGAACATATTTATTTAGACATTATAAGTGGAGCCTAGTTAGCTTAAGTCAGGTTGAGCTAGAGGATTTTTCTTAGATTTTATCAGTCCAAAAAACTTCCTGGCAGACATAGTTGGCAGTTGAATTGGGCATCACAGAGTAAACACTTGTTTCAGATAGTTCTAGTGGATGATAAGAGTTTTGGTTAAAAGTCTTGTGGATTAATTTTTGTTTTTGTTTAATTTCTTTAATATTTTCTAACTTTAATTTTGGTAATTTCATTTTAAGAAGTTATTTCTATAATATTTTGTAAATTTATTTCTTACCTTTTGTAATTCTATTTCTCAGTAATAGATAAATTCTGGCTACCTGTGTTAATTATTGTAATATTTTGTGAAGTAATATTTTATCCTGAAAGAGGCCTCTGAGGTCGGGAAAACTCATATCTAGGAAATAAACTCATACACCGACCATTGAACAAAATTTTTACAAATAGTATAAAAACAAATTATTTACAATAAACTAATAATTGTATGTTGCGGAATACTAAAAACTGTAATAAAAATCGTTTTGGATCGTGCACACGGATACGGGGAGTGTAAATGGCTCGAGGGTTTACGGATTGGTTCATCCAGTAAGAATACCATGAATAGAGATAGAGGCATGCGTATTCATCCCATTTTTGAAACAATTGTATTAAGTTCGGATGAACGATTTTATTTGCCACGTACCCAAGACATTTCCGCTTCCGGTTCTGACCATGTGCTGATTGAACCACATGGAGAAATACCACGTGTGGAGGTACCGTGAACCTGCTATTTAAGGAGATGTTGCAGAAAGTCATATTACTGTTGAAGAAGAGAGCTGACGCTCTCGAAAGCTCCAGGTTTTTAGCGCTTTTAATTTTATATTTTAGCTTATTTTATGGTAAACGATTTTTATTACAGTTTTTAGTATTCCGCAACATACAATTATTAGTTTATTGTAAATAATTTGTTTTTATACTATTTGTAAAAATTTTAGTTACAGTAAAAATTTTGTTCAATGGTCGGTGTATGAGTTTATTTCCTAGATATAAGTAATATTTTTATTATTATTATTATTATTCTTCCTCCCTTAATAATGGTTGCTACACCATCCATTTTAAATGCTTTGTTACATTGAATACATGCCACAGACTATATAAGCAATTAACTCATGACTCATAAAGGAATGACCATCAGTGATTTCCTTATGAGTCATGAATTCATTGCCCATATAGCCTGTAGCACGTATTCCAAGGTCAACCTAGTAGATAATACTAGCTCACCTAATATTTCTCTTTTTTTTTTTTTTTTTTTTTTCTGGTACCAATGTAAGGCATGTACTTGATCTTAAATTAAAACTTAATGTGTTACTAGATAAAATTGAGTCACTGAAAAAAACGAATGGATCTAGTGTCTAGATCCCCTCGCTTTTTCAGTGATTCTAGCATCTATGAACAGTAAACAGTAAAAGAACTAGTGTGAACTGTGTATACAGTAATGTTAGGAGTGTTGTCAATAAAATGACTGAATTCAAAATCCTAGTTAGGACAACTAACAGTGAAATAATGACTAACAAATAAACGACTTTCACTATGGCATGTATTTAGGAAAGATAGGCAAGATTGAGGGGCAGAGGATTCTTTGCTTCTTATCAAAAACGCAGATTGAGCACAATAAAAGCTTACCCAGATTCAGAACTTATGCCATCATAGAATCTACTTGATATGAGATAGGTTGAAAACAAAGGTAAAATGAGAGTTCTGTAGACCAGAAGATTGTGAAGAGTATGATGAAAGTCTCTACATGCAGATGGAATGGGCAAGGAAGTTGAATGCCTCTTGTTATGGGTAATTGTAATTTGTCTCTTATTGATTGGAGAAAGTGGGAGGAAAACCCATTCTGGAGGACAAAATTTTGAAATCTGCTGGGTGATTGTTATTTGTATCAGCATGTTAGGAAAACTACTAATGACGAGAATATTCCAAACATGGTCACACCCATGATCCAGGTAACATAAGGACTGACAGTGTAGGAACCCTTAGTAGAGGTTTATCTCACAATTCTAAGTTAGCCAATAAAGAAGGAGATTGTAGTTGTTAAATATAAAGCATGGGCTTTAATATCAGAAAAGGAAACTGTGACAGTTAAAAAAAAGCACAGCCTCCTTTCCTGAATAGAAGCCCAGTTTATGACCTCTATAAGCTGAGCATAGTAGCACAATGAGAATGAATACATTAGAATTATGGAATTCCTTTAAAGCAGTATTTACAGTAGAGACAATAATGCATAATACCAGTAAGGAAATATAGCACAAAGAGAATGCTGAGATGGATGAATAATGAGCTAGCCAATTAATAAAGTAGAAAAAGATGTTATTATTATATTAATACCACAGAAAACAACCACGTAACGTCCTTCCCTACTATATGAGAAAAAGATGGCCACGTTAAAGAGAGATGACAAGTACTGACTCCTATAATGGTTACATATTTATCTGTAATAGTACTACAGAAATTGTATGCTTGCAAAAGCCCATTATGCAAATAACTGGCTAAGATAGCAAAGAATGAAGCCAAGGAATTGTTCGCAATGGAATACAAGAGAAAGGAATGAATCAGATCAGGCCTTAAACCAAAATGATGGGCAGGGGAAATATTTAACTGGGCTGATGTTGCTTGCAAATTTAGTTTTGCATTATCATTATTTGTTTATGTTAATTTATATTATTTGGGATTCTAAATGATATATACTGAAGGTTTAGTGTCAGAAAATGTTAACTACAAAACCATTTTGTAGTAAATGTTTCTATAATTAACCAAGAAAACATCATTTTACATTTTCTTGGTTTACCGTAAATGTGCTTATAGCCCAAGCTAACTTGTAAACTACCTACCGAAATACATTTCTATGACATGATATGCACTGTTATTTGTATAAAGTTAAACTAAAGTTGTCTCAAAGCAAAAATGCAATTTTGTAGTTAATGTTGTCTGACACTAACCCCATGATACTAAAATTGCAACAAAGTCAATCTGATTGACTCACATATATCGTAAAAATGAGTAGGGCTGTGATATGTATTAGTGAATAGTGCCACTTTTGGATGTTTTCACAGTGCCCATCTACTGCTTCCTTAGATTTCTCTCCCCTACCCTGAATAACAAAGCCATCCCAGGGAGCAGTGCCACCTGGTAATGCTACACTAGCAATAATGAGTAATGCTACACTAGCAATATGTGTTTAAGGTTCAAAAGATGGTTATTGATTTGGACTTTAATTTCTGTAGATTGCCATTTTCAGCTTGAAATGTTTTGCTCTCTTTATTGTATATTAGTAGTTAATTCATTAATATTAGTGTAGAATAAATAACCTAAATAACAAGAGACTGGAAACTGTCTACATAATGTAATTCTAACAAATAAATATTGTTTAACATAATTCATTAACTGTGTGCAGTGTTTGTTTGTTTTTATGTACAGTTTGCAGAACATCCCTTCCAAGTTAGGAAAGAAAAGGCTGTCAGTAATAACTCCACACCAGAGTTTTCTGAAATGTTTGGTCAGAATCATGATGATATAATGAAAGCTCTTCTTGCCCATGAACAGAAAGGTGTTGGGTCACAACCTGTAATTCCTGGGAGAGGAAGTGGAGAAGAAAGTGACACAAGTGAATCAGATGAGGAAATGAAACATCCAGAACCGTTACTCTCAGCAGGTGCGAACAGCTTTTGTAAAAAATTTCATTTAATATTTTTCACTATTTAAACGATTTGATTAATTTTATTTGGCTGTCAGGTAATATTTTTTGTATATATATATATATATTTTTTTTTATGAAAAGGTGAATATAACAAGTACTTCTCATCTTAAAATATCACCAGGGCATCACATAAAAAATCTAAAGATTGCTCTTTTGTGGATATGAAATACGATTAGCACAACTTAGCTAACCACTTAAACAGTTTGGTGACGTTTTGTTACTTGTCATCAGACTGGGTAGGATTGCTGTGAAATGGAACACTACTGGGACTAAAACTACTTTTCCATTCCAAGTATATTAATATTACAAAGTTAATTTTAAATAACTTTAATATACCTGTTAAAGAGTAACAAACAATAATGGAAAAGTATTACTGTTTATTTTCAAACTCATCAAACATTATCACAAACAGTCTGTGTGCCGCTTACCAGTGGGAAGTAGGCACCAGCAGCATGCTTCCCATTGGTAAGAAGAAGTGCTCCAGGCCATCTTGTGAACAAGTGCAATTTCAGTCCTCTGTTAGTATGAATCTCTATTCACTAGGGATTCATAGCAACAAAAAGAACAGTGCCCTGTCAGTATTTCTGTGGCCAATAGGTCATTTCTCAGTCTGCTTAAGGTAGGAATTCGTTATTTGAATTTCATATGGCTTCAGCACTTTTAATTTGTTACTGTGAATAGGTCATTTCTCAGTCTGCTTAAGGTAGGAATTCGTTATTTGAATTTCATATGGCTTCAGCACTTTTAATTTGTTACTGTGTACTCCTAGTTACAATAATTCAGTTCTTAGTTCCAGGTGGTATGTTTAAATAATTCATATTATTAACAAGGGATAGATGCAACATCATTAATTATCCAAATTCCCCTTCCTCAGCTCTACTACTTTGTTCGTTTAAGGCAAAAGCTGAAGCATTGTTTATTTTATTTTTTTTTTAGTTTAATTGTATGCTTAAATTTGTCTATGCTGAAACATGGAGAAACAGAAAGTAAGAAAACTTCCTATGATCCAATTTAAACTCTTTCTCAGTAATTTGAATTTATGGCCACTAGTTCTGGAATCATACATGATACTGAAAATTTCACCTTCATTCATATACCACCCCTTCCCAGAGTCTTATAGACTTTAATCAGGTCCCCTCTAGGGTGTCTGGATGCCAAACTTAATAGCCCACATATTCAAAGTCCTTTTTCATATGAGTTCTCTTTTGCCATCTCATCAAGCAGGTTGCCTGCATTTGGGCTCTTTTAAGGCTTGAAGTCTTTTGTTTTAGGTGCAGTCTCTCCATACTGAGAGATTGCAATCTCCATGTGGAGATTGCACCTAAAACAAAACAAAAAGTATTCTAAGTGCAGTTTTACAAATTGTCTTGCAGTGGAATTGTGACTTCACTATTTCTACAAACAAATGTTTGCTAAATCATCAATAGGACCCTGTGCACCTTCCTTGCCACCTGTCTACACTGCTTGGGGAACTTTGTGTTCACCCATTTTGTAACTCCTAAATCTCTTCTGTTTTTATTTCATCTCCACCAAGTATATCAGTTGTTTTGGGTTGCTCTTCCCAAAGTGTAAAACCTTGCAATTGCCACCTTAAAACATGACTACCACTTCTGACAATTCTTGAAGCCCATCCAAATCAACTTGAACTGCTGCTTGGCATTCTCAGTCACCACTCTCCCAGTTGTCACATCATCTGCAAATTTTGACATAACACCTATCGCTTTGTCAGTGTCATTTATGAAAACCAGAAAGAACGGTGGTTCCAAAACCAAATCTTGGGGGGGGGGGGGAAATACTCCTAATTAAACCAATCTGGAGAGTACCGATTAACCACTTTTGTCCTTCATTTGCCCTGCAATCTGAGGCTTACCTGTGATTCCATTCCAGTATGTTCCAGCTTATACAGTAAGTGACCTCTTGTGAGGGATTGAGTCAAGTGCATTGCTAAATTCCAAATAAACAATGTCGAAATTATTTCCTACATCTAGCTCATGAAAAGCTCTGTCGAAATAGCCTAACCAGATTAGTTAAACATGATTTCCTGTAATAAAACCATGTTGTGTATCCATTATAATTCCCTTTCTATCTGAATGTCTTCATATTTCATTCTTTATCATCCATCATTTTCCTTATTGCTGAAGTCAGACTGACTGCTCTGTAGTTATCCACTTTACTCTTAGAACCACCTTTATACACTGGTGTTCAAAGAAAATGCTTCACCTAGGAATTTCACATTTCTAACCCTTTTTGCAATGGTATGTTACATTAATGACTAGCATCACAAATAGAAATATAAACAAAAGATATTTATTAGTAGTTAAGGCAAAGCTAAGTAATATTTGACAGGTGCTCTCAAAATATTCCAAAATGAGCATTTGCAACCTTTATATAACAGTTTTGGTAAACACGACAATTATGGCTGAAATGTTATCTGATGCCCTCAATTTGCTTCAATTTATCATTTTAAATGGAAAACAAAATAAAAAGTTTACCAGGTGCAAACTAATATTTAGTTGAACTGCCTCTGGCCCTGATGACAACAGCACACCGTCAAAGCATTGACAAGATCAATTTCTGAAGATAATCAACTGATAGTTTGTAGTTCCAAACACTAATTATGGCTTCCTGAAGTTCACAAAGAGTCTTTGGTTTCTTTCTGGCAACTGCAGATTCCACATGATGCCAAAAGTTCTCTATAGGATTCAGGTCCTGGCTATTTCCTGGCCAGCTAACAGTTGTAATGGACCGTTCTTCCAACCATTTTTTCACCTGTAACAAATATAAACACATTACTGTCGAACCTCTAATGCAGAAATGAAGCTGAGGTAACTACAGGAGTGCTCACTTACACTTTTCGCCCGATGACAAGGAGCAGAGTCATCCTGAAAGATGCAGTTACTTGGCAAGTTGAAATGGTCTAAATGGTTGGCAGCAATTTGCCTTCCAATATAGCCAGGTATCCATTGGCATTTATGAAACCTTCTATAAACTGCTGGTGACCTACTCTGCGATACGAAACGCACCCCCATATCATTTGGCTGGTAGGGAATTTCACTGTAGACACCATACAGTCTGGATGGTATTCTTCACCACATCTACGGCAAATTGTTTGTCTCCCATCAGAGGCATGCAGGTTGAATTTCTTCTCATCTGAGAAAATAACTGACTTCCACTGCTCGGGGTCCATTTGACATGCTCCTTACACCAAATTAATCCGGCCTTTTTCATTTTTTGTGTGAGGAGGATCTTCTTCTTAGGACAACAGGCTACAAGTCCATTTTTGGAGAGGCATCTTACTGCACTTGCTACCACTCCTGTATTTTCTTCCCATTCTCTTTTCAGCTCAGACAAAGAAGCTTTACGGTTTTTAAGGCATAGCTTCAAAATGCAGCTCTGTTGTGGCATAGAGACTCATTTGCATTTGGTTCCTTTTTTCCTATCAGCAGAACCAGTATTCTCGAATTTGGAAAGAAATCTACTCACTGTCAACTGATTACAAGACACTATAAGCAATATGACGAGAAGAACTTCCTTCCTCACACAAAGCACAATAACATTCTTGCAGAGCGTGCTTATATAACTGAAAGTAGCAGCTGATGAAATATTGCCATATACTTATGTCATTCAGACAACAATTACAATTTTAAGGGGTGATGTACTTTCTTTGAACACTAGTGTATATGTTGGCACTTCTCCAAATTCAAAAAAGTAATCGATCTTAAATATGACTGTTGGTTCACTAGTAGTTGTATATTTTTTAATGTCATCTTGGTAATGTTTATAACAATAAAAATTGTTTGTTTATCTTAAAAATTTCTTACCTTGGTTTTTTTTTTTTTTTTTTTTTTTTTAATTCCAAAATTTTACCGCTTTCATGACTGCATGTGTGCTTGTGTGATCAGTTCTTGGAATATGTATAGCCCTACAACAGTGAATTTATTTTCCTAATGCAGATGGGCTATAGGTAGTGAGTTGCTATGGCAGCATTTTCTGTGTAATGAGTTTCTTTGTGGATTTAAATTTTGTAAAAAAAACACTTGTACCCCTCGTATAACACGGTAGTTTGGTTCCTATAAAATCTCATGTAGTGTGAAACCGTGTTATGTGGGACTGCGAATCGGTACAAAGCTAACAAAAATACACCTTTTTTTATAACTATCAGAAACTAAATTTTTATTAAAAATAGTAATATCCAAATACTGAGTGCCTTTTCCATTTTCTCAATTATTAATGCTCTGGGACAAACTGTCATATTTGTGGAAATGAAAGATCCTGCAGCAACAGCAGTTCTAATTTTTATGTTCGTTTTTCTTTATGATCCAGATTGTTGCTTCATTTGAATTTAAACTTTCAGCAATGTATGATACCTTTCCCCATTTTTAAGATATTCCAAAATTTGTATCTCTGATTCTATGGAAAGTTTCTATTGAGCGGTGCTTTTTTACTTTCTTTAAGCATAATTTAGGTCTGGGATTTAATTCACAACAAAAAAATTATTCCAATACGATTCTTAAGAACAAAGTTTAGTAATACCCAGAAAAATTTATAAATGATCAAATAAAAACCAACCAAAATAACTTTACAAAAACCTTAAGTCATGAACTGCATGCTTTGAAGTCACAAATTTTTATGGTCTGTCTCAAACAAGCACAAGTTCAATAGCACAAAGCCTAACACGGGGATTTCCCTTTTTTTTTTTTTTTTTTTTTTTTTTTTTTTAGAACGAGTAGCAAGTCAACAGTGGGAATTCACAAAAAGAATGGAAATGTTGAAAAATTACATCCAACATAATATCACAGTTTCCCCTGCACAAAAGCTCATTTGATGCAGTAGTATCCACAACCCCTATTATATACATTGTTTATCAGAAATTCTGAGAGGGTATTCAATTTTGGCTTTTGTATGGTGAAATAAGACAACTGATACTAATTGGTACTAGTTTTTATTCCAATTTTTAACACCGAACACATCTGAAAATTTTTTTTTTTTTTTTTGCAGTTACTGACTTAGAGCAATATCATTAAGATAAATAGAAAAATTTAAATCTTGACATTGTCATGTCATGCTTATTATATCATTTGCACAGTAGACAAACTCGGAGATTTTAGTGGAAATAGTATAGGCTGCTAATATTATTATTATTTTGGATGTATATTATATGTCCTCTTATAGTTAAATTGATTTTTATTTACCCCAGATGTTCCTGAAATGGAAAGTGATGATGATGATGATGATGTCCCTATGATTACAATCGGAAATGAACGCATACGTTTGCAAAATGTCACACAAGAACATATTCAACGGATGACCAATAGTGAAAAAGATCTGTATATAAAGTTGACACAAGATGTGTATGCTCAAATGTATGAATAAAGAATTTTATTTATTGTTTAAATTCCATACATGATATTTTCACATGTTTATACCAATGTACATATAAATTTTTAAATTAAAATACCATTATTCATTAACGTGTATTTCCGGGAAAGTATATGTTGTGCTGTAATAAGGTATTGAATGAATATTTATTTACAGATAATGGTTTATAAAATGACATTTGCAATCACAGATGAAGAATATAGAAGGATGATAAAATAATATGTATAAATGTATTGTTAAAAACCATAATAATCTGTACAGAGGCTAGCCAAAAAAAAAATAAGAATAAGAATTTATTTATATTTTGGAAAAGCCTTTCTTCAAATATAACCAGAAACAAAAAAAAAATAATAATAAAAATCTAAATTAGCAGCTGGCACTTTGATTCTATATTACTAAATAAAAAAAATTCCAAACTTGCAAATGTGCAACATTATTTTAACTGCTTAGCTCATATTTGCTTGTCTATTCTGTTGAATACATAATGCTAATATAGTGAAGTTAAGGCACTTAAGCACAACAAAACTTTTTTTTCTGTGGCTGTACTTAATATGGTAAAAAAATAGTATGCCTTTAGTTATTATTATTAATTTTAACTCTTCATTTATCATGTAGGGTTTTTTATGGAGCCATTGCAGTTTTCTGCAATTTTGCAATGTATCACATCTGGTGAGTATGGGCTTGGTACACACCCAGGGTCCTGAGTTGAATTGAATATATCATCATTCTTCTCTTTCTTGGTGTTTCCTACCCCCCCCCCCCCCCACACACACAGGCTAACTCAGAATTTTTTTTTGTGGCTGGTGCAGCATACGTCTCAGGCTTCCTTGCACCATATGACTAATAATAATAATCTGTAAACCAGGCTCTGTTATATGATTATGGATTGCTATACAGCAAACTTGCAAATTTGTTTGGGACTTTGTGGTTATTCTTCTCAAATAATTAGTTTTTGCAGTGCCTTTCAATCAAATTGAATAAGATGAGGAGGACAATAAAATAAAATTATTTTTACAGCATCATGCTTTGATGCCATTATTCAAGAGGATTTGAAAAATTACTCGTCATCAACGGGAATCAGACTGAGAACTCTTCATGTGAGTTGCAAATCGTAATAACATGCCAACTAAGGAGGACTTTACAGGAAGCAGATTCTTATAAAGCATTTACCCCACGTTCAGTTTTTATGCCCCCAACCCCAATGATTTAGATGAATGAAACCATCTACCATTGTGAATGTGGACACCACGTTCGTTATTTCGTTTTTAGGAGCATTAGCAACTAAGGCCATATTGCTCTGTGAATATGCGGTTGTCATTCCCTGACCTTTCCGCATCCTCCGTATTTGGTGGTGACGGAATCAAACCCCGGTCTAATCAAGAAGCATGTGCTACGCACTGCTGCTCCTTCCCACCTGGCTATGGAGGCGCTGTGAACACCACAGTGCACTAGTTGGATACAGCGGTCATATTACAGAAACCCCTTTGGAGTTATGCAAGATTACAGCAGATGTTTGCTGTAATTTTGCATAACTCAGAAGAGAGGGAAAGGTGGTCTGTAATATAAATTTCAAACTTGAAAATTCAAAAAAATATATTTTTTTTATTTTATTTTTTTTTTTTTTATACATTTCATTTTGCATTTGAATTTGAGAGAATTTTAACCTTTGAAAAAAAAAAAGCCTATTCTTAAGAAGTGATGATATTCAGGTGTTAGAATTCTCTCAAATTTAAATGTAAAATGAAATATAATATTGGCTGCTTATAAGAAGCAAAATATAATATTATCTACTTAATTTCCATATTAATGAATTTAGACACGTTTCCTTATTTCTAAGACAGTCTTATAACTAATTGTGCTTGGAAAAATGCATTTTAGTTATCATGAGCATGAAGTAAAATTTCTTTAATAGCAAATGTTTTATGCAAACCATAGAGAAACGATTATTTATAGATGGGAAGCTTGTCTTTTCTTCATAGGCAATCACAACAATGTACATTTTGCCTCCTAATTCTAGAAGCTAAAGAATTAGAGTTGGCACAGACAAATGTATGCAGATTGTCATAAGCATAAAATAGCTTCTTTAGAAATTATATTGACAACTGTTTTATACTCTTTTGACCTTTTTACTAAATTGCATTGATTTGATATTGTTATTTAGTGATGTAATTTACTCATTCATTATACAGTTATTTTAATATATTTGCAAAGTATTTATTTTCGCCTAAGCTCCCATGAAAAGATTGTTAACACATCTGTCTTGTGAACATTTAAACTCGGGTGTTGAAGAGAACATTATAATCAACTTAAATTGTAAACTCTTGAAGTATCTAGAGTTGCTGTAAAATTTTTATTTTTTATTATTTTTGGTGGATGGAAGAATAATAACATTCACAAATCTAACAGTAGATAGAAAGCTAATAAGTATTTCTAGATCAGAATTAATTCAGATTTTGTGTACTCAGTTTTAAAGATGATCAATAACTAAGTAATATATTTCTCTGTAATGAAACCTTACAAATATTCATTGAAAATTATATTTTTCTATTATTGATATAGAAAATGGAATGTTAAATGTATCACTAAACTAATGCAGAAAATTAATGCTACAGTTAGGGTTATACATAGTAAAGTGTGAGTCTCTTACCTGAGAACCAAGGTACCTCGATAATCAAAATAATCATACAAATAAGAAACATTTTCAGAGTTCACAAGTGCATATATCCCCTCGAAGAGGTAGTGTTTGCAAACTCCAGTCTTTATTTTTCATTATGACAGTAGCATTCATGCCTTGGTGGGTGAGAGGATCCATTTCCTTGATCTGGAAGTCATGCATTTGTAATGAGGATGTGATGCTTTCTTATTTTTATAATTTTATTATATTTTGCTGTCATTGTCACTCCAAGTATAGCATTAATTTGCCACATTAGTTTTGTGGTATATTTTGTGTTCCTTTTCTACAATAGACTTTCACGCATAATCATGTTTTATCTTTATGGTGAATTTTCATTTATTTATTTGAATAATCCATTGAAAAGTTATTTTTTTAATAAAATGCTTTGAACTCAGTTATCTGTGGTAAATACATTTCTTCATGCAATCAGATAAAATCCATATAAAAATCTCTGAAATCATGGATACTGCACCTGGTAACCCTCTCTGGATTTCCCCTTCACAGCATGTATCTTGAAATTTAAATAAACCAATTAAAATGGGGATATTAGAATATATTTTAATAAGTTAAAATTAAAAATTGTGAAAAATTTTACTGAATGAATGGCAAGGGGAATAAATGAAACTGATGAAAACCCAAAGTAACCTGAGAATGGTTCATTAACAAGTGTAATTTGACAATCCAGTGACAATTGTTGATGACTATTGTCGGAGGAATAGGACCAGGGTATGTCTGCCAGAGGCAAAGGTTGAAGATGTTATAGAGCAGATATCTTTTAAGGACAGAAAAGATAATGTTATTGACACTACTAATAATATTAAGAGTAGTACATCTGCTGACTTAACAAGTACAGGGCAATGTTGAGGAAAAACTCACAGGTTAATGTTAAATTCAAATCTGTTTCCAATTCTGCCCACACATGAGAGGAGGGAGTATATGATAAGAACCTTGTCAATCAATTTATCCTAGGAGAGAGAGAGTGCAAGGTTCATGAGGTGGAATTTTTCTGTGTGGACTGCATGTTAACAGGAGAGACTACTTCTATACAGATGGGATACACTTTAATAGAAAGGGTGCAAGAATATTTGCTTAAATAGAAAATGTGCAAGATTATTTGCTGATGCTATCGAGGCAGTGTTAATGGGTCTGTAAACTGGTAGCCGGGGAGGGGGGGGATTCACAGACTAAAAGATTAACAGTAGCTGCAGGCAGAGGTGAAAGTGATTCTTACACTTCTATTATAAAGAGCAGCAGCCTAGAGAGCAAGTTTCTGTGGATTTCAGAGCTGTTAGGAGTCAATGTGGAACAAGTAAATATATGGGCTGTGTTAGGGTAACTAAGAGTAAGAACAGGTGCATGTATACTTCCATGTACACCAATCCTAGAAGTAAAGTAAATTTAATAAATTTGAAGTGTGGATCAAGACATCAAAGGCAGATATTGTTGGGATATCAGAGACAGGTTGTCACACATAAGCAATGTAGAATTGGAATTTGGGGAGTACATTGTGTACAGAAAGGATAGGAAGAGAGGAGGGGTTATGCTGTTAAGAAATGCATAAAATCTAAGGAAGTGCATCCAGTTGACATGGGTGGACACTGCAACGTTGAGTCTGTTGGTGTGACAAACACGGAAAGAAAAATGAGAGTAGGAGTGTGTTATAGGCATAATGACTGACCAGTACAACAAACAGTTAAGCAGAAAAATAGAGTAGGCCAATAAATCAGAATGTCTTGTAATGGAGGATTTTAACTTTCCAGATATTGACTGGAACTTGTGGGTTGGTCACTTACACGCAAGCTAGACTTGTGTATTTATTGGAGAATTGTTTTCTACAGAAACATTCTCTTGATCTGATTATCAGCAGTGATTATTCATGCATTAAGAATTTGCAGATAAAGGAACCACTAGGTGACTGATCACAGTGTACTGATATGGGATTTACTTAACAGATTTAACTATCGTCAAGGGGTTTTTGCTTTTGTAAAGGTGACTACGGTGGTCTCAGACAGTTTTTAAATTCTATACAGCAGGGAGGCACCTCTGTAGCCAGGTGGGCAGGAGCAGCAGTGCATAGCACAAGATTCTTGATTAGACCAAATATGGAGGATGCGGAAAGGTCAGGGAATGACCATCGGATATCCCCGGAGCAATATGGCCTTAGTTGCTAATGCTCCTAAAAAAACCAAACAACATAACATATACAGCGGGAACAACTGATCATGTTACCAATAGTGAATTCTAAATGGGAAGCTTTCAGGGACTTAATCTTGGAGTCTACTAGGCTTTTCATACCAACTAAGAGATACTATTGAGGGTTCAGGCCTAAATGGATGTCAGATGAATTAATGAGGCCTGTGGCAGAAAAGAAAATTGCATGGGATCCATATAAATTATCAGGTGACAGAAGCCTATGGCAGATATAAGCTAGTCTGTAATCAAGTCACAGGCATTTAGCAGGCAAAGGCAGATTACAAGAAATCTTTGGCAAAGGATGCAAAGAGTTCTTTAATTTTGTAAACTCTAGAAGGAAGGGATGAATCAGATTAGTCTACTTAACATAAATGGTTTGACTATTGATGATCCTGCTCAAAAAGCTGATAAACTGAATGAGTATTTTGCATCTACATTCACACGTCAGGAGTAATTCGAGCAGGGGAATAGCAGAAGTTTATCAAACTAATGGAGCTAATTGATTTTGTAATAACAGCAAAGTAGAGGAGAAATTGTTCAAGTTAAACATAAAAAAAAAGGAAACTGATGTGGATGGAATCTATTCAGTTATATTGAAGGAGGGAGTGAGGGAAGTCATCAATCCCTTTGCCATAATTGCAACAGTATCCTTAGATTCAGGGGAGGTCCCCATGGACTCGAGATGTGCAAATATGTCCCCAATTCACAAAGGGGATTCGAAGGGTGACATAATTAGAGACCTGTTGGTTTAACTTCTGTTCTGGGGAAAATAATGAGTCACTGATTAAAGAGGTAATACAGGGCCACCTTGACAAGACCAGTAATAGTTCAGACACAACATGGGTTTGTTAAGGAGAAGTCTTCTCTCACCAATTTGGTTTGACACTACGATGTGGTCGCAAAGGAGCTAGATGCAAAAAATAATTTTGATATCACACTTGGATTTCAGGAAAGTTTTTAATACTGTTGCACATGGAAGACTGCTGTACAAATTGGAGTGGTGTGGCGTTAAGGAATGTTGCTGGAATGGATGTGTCGGTGGGAGATGGCAGAGAGTGGTAATAAATGGACACTGCTCTACGTGGACTAATGCTATTAGTGCAGTCCCCCAGGGTTTGATGCTGTGCCCATTGTTGTTTTATGTATTTATCAATGACATCGATGAAGGTATATCAGGCTTAATGTCCAAGTTTGCAGATACCAAAGTTGGCAGGGTTGTTAATGACACTAAAGACAGTATGCTACTGCAATAAGTTTGAGAAAAGTTAGGCAGATGGGCTGAGAGGTGGCAACTGATGTTTAACATTGACAAATGCAAAGTACTGTATATGGGTAGCAATAAGCCAAGAGAAACGTACCAACTGTGTGGTACTACACTCAGGGAGGTGTAGAATGAAAAAGACCTGAGGGTAATTGTGCAGTCAGATATGAAGTTCTCTTAGCAGTGCAGATGGGCTGCCAGAGCAGGTCATGAAGTTTTGTCAATGATATATAGGAATTTTACTTGCAGAGAAAAGGAAGTAATTATCCCTTTGTATAAGGCAATGGTCAGCCCACACGAGTACTACGTACAAGTCTGGAGGCCTCATTTTTGGAAGGATCCTAAAATGAGGATCTTAAGTTCTGCAAGTTGCAGCATCTGGAAACTAGGCACCTGCGAGGTGATCTGATTGAGGTGTATAAGACCTTGAATAGCTCAATGCTGATGGAATAATTCTGCTTGCTCAGATTAAGAGCCTGAGGGGGACATAGATTCAAATTGAGGAAAGACAGTTATAGAATAAATATGCGGAAGTTTGCCTTTAGCCATTAGGTAGTTGATTGCTGGAACAGACTTCCATCTGTTGTGGAAGTTGATAGCTTAAATAAATTTAAGGTGAACTAGATAAACATTTGGAGCTACTGGATGGGCAAAATAGGAAGGTTTGGGGGGTTTTTTTGGCTAATACTGTATAGGCTTGCCTTGCTTTCTTCAACCATGAATGGAACAAATGGTTGCTCTTATGAAGAAAGGCTTAAATTTTGCAAATTACAGTGTCTGAAGACTACGCATTGGCGAGGTGATCTTATAGAGGTGTATAAAGCCTCGAATGGTTTGAGCATGCTCATGCTGATGGGATTCTTCCTCTTGCTCAGAATAATCACCTGAGAGGGCATAAATTCAAATTGAGTAAAGACAGACGTGGGATAGATGTGCGGAAATTTGCCTTTAGCCAGGGTATTTGGTTGGTGGAACAGACTTTCATCCCTTGTTGTGGAAGTTGATAGGCTAAACAAATTTATGGCTCAGCTGGACAGGTATTTCGAACGAACGGAGGGGTGAAGTTGCAGTGGGGTTTTTTTTTTTTTTTTTTTTTGGCTGATGCTGAATAAGCTTGCTTTCTTGCATCATATGCCTCTACTAAATGCTAATGCTAATCATGGTATGAGTTTTGTTTTGTTGGTATGTACTGGGTCTGCTCATACCCTTAGAAGGTCATGTTACTTCCGATGAATATCTGTGCCGCATCGCATCATCTTCACACTGTAATGCTATATTTTTACCTGAATTGTGACGATTTCTTTCAAAACAACAACGCAACTATCGACTACGTAAAAATTGCATCTGAATGGTTCAATAGAGTTCACAAGATTTTCCCAGATCTGAATCTAATTAAGAATGTTTGGGATACGTTGAAAAGGTCAGTTCGTTATTACGATTCTCTGCCGATAACAATACAGTTTCTAATTTTTCTGACCATCCTTGAAGCCTATACAAGATATTCTGAAGAAGTACAGCTCATTAACTACTCTCTTAATCGTTACCATTATCTGCATCCCTTAATCGATGTCATTTATGAAAATCAGAAGGAACAGTTGTCCCACAACCGATACTTGGATCACCCTTCTAATGTTAGCCGAATCCGAAGATTAGCCATCAATCACAATATCCCCTCTGGCCTGCAGCATACCTCCGCAATGAATTCCTTGCAATTGTCAGAATAGATAACTAGGTTAAATATAATTTTCTCTGATAGAAACCATGTTGTATATTCTTCAGAATGCAATTTATATCTAAATAGCATTGACTGTATTCTTTATCATTGGCTCCATGATTTTCCTTCCACTGATATCAGCCTTTGTGAGTAGCATATAGTTATAATCCCCATCCTACACCGGATAAAAATGGTCTGTGTTCGAGTCCCATCAAAGACGCGAGGAAATTTTATGGGCTTTTCATCGCTGTTTGTCGATTTCAGGTGAGTGCATGGTTTTCCTCTCCGAAAATCCAATTTTTCGTTGAGCAAATAGCAAAATGCCCTAAGAATACAAGCTATTAGAAACACTATACTACTGTTCCTCCAACACAAACACCACAGAAGCCAGACCAAAACTAAAGTAGGCCATTGTGATCTAAAGTATAGTAACCTACTTCGCTCTTATGTGTAGTGTTTCGCTAGCACTTTTTCAACTCATAGGAATCTCTCCCATATCTAATCAATCTGTCCTTAGCCTTGCTGCATTCCCAAAATTACTAGGTGTATTCATCAACTCCGGAAACTTACTTGCCTTAATGTTCGAAAATTTTTCTAATAAACAATCATATGTAATTTCATTATCGGTAATTTCAGACTACTCAGCCTGTTTTCACTATGTTGGTATTTGCGTATGTAGATTGATGCGAAGCACGTGTTTAATTTTATTTATTTATTTATTTAAGTTTTATTTTATTTTGCTGTTTAATTTGTTTTGATCTTTTATTTATTAATTCTGCTAATTTTTTTATTATCATTATTTATTTTGTAATTTTATTTTATTATATTACTGTCCATTGTAAAACCCCTGGCTGGCAGCATGCCGTAATGGGTGCATTGTATCGTGTCGTTACAATTCAGATCAATATCCGTTCAAGAAAGATCTTTCTTCAACTCATAACGAACATCCATGGAACTAACTGCATCATCAATGCAGAATTCTGCATCAATGCAGAAGCATTACTAATGATATTAAGAATAGGAGACCGACGGAATTACTTAACAAGTACAGGTCACTGTTGAAAAAAAGGCGTGAAATAGGGTTGAATTTGAAAGTGTCTGCAATTCTGCCCAGACACGCTAGGAGGGAGTATATGATGAGAGCCCTGTCGATCAATTCGGCCCTGGAAAGATTGTGCAAGGCTCAAGGGGTAGAATTTTTTTCAGCCTGGTCTGTGCTTGTTAATAGGAGAGATTGCTTCTACAGGGATGGGATACACTTAAATAGAAAGGGTGCAAGAATGTTTGCTGATGCTATCGAGGCAGTGTTAGGTATGTCGGAAAACTGCTAAATTTGGGGGATAGAAGAACTAGCATTATATTAGCATTAGCATTAACATTAGTAGAGGCATTTGATGCAAGAAAGCAAGCTGATGCAGCATCAGGCAAAAAAATAAATAAAAAAAAAAAAAAAAAAAACACTTCCACTTTACCCCTCTGTTCGTTCAAAATACCTGTCCAGCTGAGCCTTAAACTTATTTAGGCTATCAACTTCCACGACAAGGGATGGAAGTCTGTTCCACCAACCAACCACCCGCTGGCTAAAGGCAAATTTCCGCACGTCTATCCTACATCTGTCTTTCCTCAAATTGAATTTTTGCCCTCTCAGGTGATTATTCTGAGCGAGAGGAAAACTCCCATCAGCATTGAGCATGCTCAAACCATTCAAGGCTTTATACACCTCTATCAGATCACCTCGCTGGTGCCTAGTCTCCAGACACTGTAATTTGCAAAACTTAAGCCTTTCTTCGTAAGAGCACCCCTTTGTTCCATTCACTAATCTTGTTGCCCTTCTCTGTACTCGTTCCAACAGCTCTACATCCTTCTTGAAATGAGGCCTCCAGACCTGTATATAGTACTCTAGGTGTGGCCTGACCATTGCCTTATACAAGGGAATAATCACCTCCTTATCCCAGCTAGAAAAATTCCTATATATCATTGACAATACACCATGAGCTACTCTTGCAGCCCGTCTGCACTGCTCAGAGAACTTCATATCTGCCTGCACAACCACCCCCAGGTCCCTTTCATTCTCTACCACTGTCAGTGTAGTACCACAGAGTTGATACGTTGCTCTGGGGTTTCTATTTCCCATGTATAGTACTTTACATTTGTCAATGTTAAACTTCATTTGCCACATCTCAGCCCATCTGCTCAACCTTTCCAGATCCTGTTGCAGCAGCATAGTGTCAGTAGTGTCCTTGACAACCATGCCTACCTTTGTATCGTCTCCAAACTTTGACATTAAGCTTGATATACCATCATCAATATCATTTATGAATACAGAAAACAATAATGGACCCAACACTGAGCCCTGAGGGACTCTACTAATAACATTAGTCCACGACGAGCAGTGTCCATTGATTATCATTCTCTGTCTTCTCCCCCTCAGCCACCCCTTTATCCACAGCAGCAATTTGCCTCCAATGTCACACTGCTCCAATTTGTGCAGCAGTCTTCCATGTGCAACAGTATCAAAAGCCTTTCTAAGATCCAAGTATATAATACCAAAGTTATTCCCTGCACCCAGTTCCTTTGTGACGGCATCATAGTATCCCATCAAATTGGTCAGGCAAGACTTCCCCTTAACAAAACCATGCTGTGTCCGAACTATAAATGAAGTCTTGTATAAATGATCCTGCAATGCTTCTTTAATTAGTGCCTCCATTAATTTTCCTGGAACAGAAGTTAAACTCACAGGTCTGTAATTACTTGTGTCAGCCTTTGATCCTCCTTTGTGAATTGGGGTTATATTTGCACATCTGCAGTCTGTGGGTACCTCCCCTGAGTCCAAGGAAGATCTCATAATTATGGCTAAGGGTTTGCATACTTCCTCTGCTGCCTCCTTTAATACAACTGGATAGATCCCATTCACCCGGGGTGCCTTTCTTGTGTTTACCTTCAACAATTTCTCCTCCACTTTACTCTCAGTTATTACAAGATTCTCTAGCTTACTGCTAGAGTTGAAAACACCTCTGGCTTTCCCCTCGCTAAATAACTCCTCATGCGTGAATGTCGATACAAAATATTCATTTAGTTTGTTAGCTACCTGAGCAGGATCATCAACAGTTGAACCATCGATATCAAGTGGACCAATCTGATTCATCCCCTTCCTTCTAGAGTTTACATAAGTAAAGAACTCTTTGCTGTTTTTCTTTGCATCCCTTGCCAAAGATTGCTCGTAATCTGCCTTCGCCTGCCTAACCTCCTTTGTAACTTGGTTACAGATCAACTTATATCTATCATAGGCTTCTGTGTCACATGTTAATTTATATGTATCCCATGCATATTTCTTCTCTGCCATATGTCTCATTAGTTCATCTGACATCCATTTAGGCCTAAACCTTGAACAATATTTCATAGTTGGTATGTAAAGCCTAGTAGCTTCCAAGATAAGTTCTTTGAATGCTTCCCATTTTGAGTTTGCTGTTGGTAACATCATCAGTTCGTCCCACTGTATAGAATTTAAATACTGTCTCATATCATCGTAGTCGCCTTTACGAAAGCAATAACCCTTCCCTTTACCCCTAATGGTAGTTACCTGTTTGAGTAAATCCCACTTCAGCACACTGTGATCACTGCCACCTAGTGGTTCATTTATCTGCAGATTCTTAATGCATGAAGAATCACTGCTGATAATCAAATCAAGAGTATTCCTCCCTCTAGTTGCCTCCCGAACATGCTGATGTAGAAAACAATCATCCAATAAATCCACAAAAGCCTTGCTAGTGTGTGAGTGACCAGTCCCCAAATTCCAATCAATATCTGGGAAATTAAAATCTCCCATTATAAGACTCTCTGATTTACTGGCCCACTGTATTTCCCTGTACAGTTTCTTATTATACTCATCAGAGTCATTAGGCCTATTGCACGCTCCTACTCTCAATTTTGATCTCTCAATGCTTATGTCACACCAAACTGACTCAACACTGCACTGCCCAACGATGTCCACTGGCTTCAATTCCTTGGATTTTATGTATTTCTTAACTAATAGCATAACTCCTCCTCCTCCCTTCCTATCAAGTCTGTCCTTTCTGTAGATGTTGTACTCCCCAAACTCCAGTTCTGCATTCCTTATTTCTGTGTGACACCACGTCTCTGATATCCCAACAATATCTGCCTTTGATGTTTTGAGCAATACCTCAAATTCATCAAAATTATTTACTAAACTCCTAGCATTGGTGTACACGCAAGTATACATGCACCTATTTCTATTCTTAGCTACCCTAATACAACCCATGTGTTTACTTGTACCGCAATGACTCCCAGCAGTCTCTGAAATATCCTGTAACTTGTTTTTCAGGCTTCTGCTTATTCCAATAGAAGCAGTGCAAGAATCTCTTTCACCTCTGCCAGTGGCTACTGTTAATCTATTCGTCTTTGTCTCCCCCCAAGCCAGCAGTTTTCCGTCGAACCTAAAACTGCCTCGATAGCATCAGCAAACATTCTTGCACCCTTTCTATTTAAGTGTATCCCATCTCTGTAGAAGCAGTCTCTCCTGTTAACAAGTAGAGATAAGGCTGAAAAAAAAGCTACCCCTTGAGCCTTGCACAATCTTTCCAGGGCCGAATTGATCGACAAGGCTCTCATCATATACTCCCTCCTATCGTGTCTGGGCAGAATTGCAGACACTTTCAAATTCAACCCTATTTCAAGGCTTTTTTTCAACAGTGACCTGTATTTGTTAAGCAATTCGGCCGGTCTAATAGATTAACAGTAGCCACTGGCACAGGTGAAAGTGATTCTTGCACTGCTTCTATTGAAATGAACAGAAGCCTGGAAAACCAGATGCACTATATTTCAGAGACTGCTGCGAGTCGTTGCGGCACAAGTAAACATGTGGGTTGTGTTAGGGTAGCTAAGAATAGGAACAGGTGCATGTATACTTGCGGGTACACGAATGCTAGGAGTTTGGTAAATAAATTTGATGAATTTGAGGCATTGCCCAAAACATCAAAGGCGGTTATTGTTGGGATATCAGAGAAAAATGGTGTCACTTAGAAATAAGTAATGCAGAACTGGAATTTTGGGAGCACAACGTCTACAGAAAGGATGGACAAGATAGAAAGGGAGGAGGAGTTATGCTATTAGTTAAGAGACACATAAAATCCAAGGAAGTGAAGCCAGTCGACAACGCTGGACAATGCAGTGTCGAGTCAGTTTGGTGTGACATAAGCATTGGGAAATCAAAATTGAGAGTAGGATGTGTGCTATAGGCCTAATGAATCTGATGAGTATAATAAGAAACTGTACAGGGAAATAGAGTGGGCCAGTAAATCAGAGAGTCTTATAATGGGTGATTTTAATTTCCCAGATATTGACTGTAATTTGTGGGTTGGTCACTCAGACACTAGCAAGGCTTTTGTGGATTTATTGGATGATTGCCTTGCAATACTCTTGATTTGATTATCAGTAGTGATTCTTCATGCATTAAGAATCTGCAGAAACAGGAACCACTAGGTGGCAGTGATCACAGTGTGCTGAAGTGGGATTTACTCAAGGAGGTAACTACCATCAGAGGTAAAGGGAAGGGTTACTGCTTTCGTAAAGGCGACTACGATGATATGGGACAGTATTTAAATTCTATACAGTGGGACGAACTGATGATGTTACCAACAGCAAACTCAAAATGGGAAGCATTCAAAGAACTTATCTTGGAAGCTACTAGGCTTTACATACCAACTATGAAATATTGTTCAAGGTTCAGGCCTGAATGGATGTCAGATGAACTAATGAGACATATGGCAGAGAAGAAATATGCATGGGATACATATAAATTAACATGTGACACAGAAGCCTATGATAGATATAAGTTGATCTGTAACCAAGTTACAAAGGAGGTTAGGCAGGCGAAGGCAGATTACGAGCAATCTTTGGCAAGGGATGCAAAGAAAAACAGCAAAGAGTTCTTTACTTATGTAAACTCTAGAAGGAAGGGGATGAATCAGATTGGTCCACTTGATATCGATGGTTCAACTTTTGATGATCCTGCTCAGGTAGCTAACAAACTATATCAATATTTTGCATCTACATTCACACATGAGGAGTTATTCAGGAACGGGAATGCCATAGATGAAGTAAACACTGGCAGTGAGCAAGCTGATTTTGTAATAATTGAGAGTAAAGTGAAGGAGAAATTGTTGAAAATAAATACTAGAAATGCACCCTGGGTGGATGGGATCTATCCAGTTATATTAAAAGAGGCAGCAGAGGAAGTATGCAAACCCTTGGCCATAATTATGTGAGCTTCCTAGGATTCAGGGGAAGTACCCATGGACTGGAGATGTGCAAATGTGACCCCAATTCACAAAGGAGGATCAAAGGGCGACACAAGTAATTATAGACCTATTAGTTTAACTTCTGTTCCTGGAAAATTAATGAAGGCACTGGCTAAAGAAGCACTGCAGGATCATCTTAACAAGAATTCAGTTATAGCTCAGACACAGCATAGTTTTGTTAAGGGTAGGTCTTGCCTGACCAGTTTGATTAGATACTATGATGTAGTCACAAAAGAATTGGATGCAGGGAATAAATTTGATATTATATATTTGGATCTTAGAAAGGCTTTTGATACTGTTGCACATGGAAGACTGCTGCACAAATTGGTGCAGTGTTGCATTGGAGCAAATCGTTGCTATGGGTGATTGAGTGGCAGAAGGCAAAGAGTGGTAATTAATGGACACTGCTCATCGTGGACTAATTTTATTAGTGGAGTCCCTCATGGTTCAGTTTTGGGTCCATTGTTGTTTTCTGTATTTATAAATAATATTGATGTTGGTATATCAAGCTTAATGTCCAAGTTTGCAGACGATACAAAGGTTGGCAGGGTTGTTAAGGACGCTACTGACGCTATGCTGCTGCAACAAGGTCTGGAAAGGTTGAGCAGATGGGCTGAGAGGTGGCAAATGAAGTTTAACATTGACAAATGTAAAGTACTACATATGGGAAACAGCAACCCCAGAGCAACGTATCAACTCTGTGGTAGTATACTGACAGTGGTAGAGAATGAAAGGACCTGGGGGTAATTGTGCAGGCAGATATGAAGTTCTCTGAGCAGTGCAGACGGGCTGCAAGTGTAGCTCATGGTGTCTTAACAATGATATACAGGAATTTTTCTAGTAGGGAGAGGGAGGTGATTATTCCCTTGTATAAGGCAATGGTCAGGACGCACCTTGAGTACTCTATATAGGACTGGAAGCCTCATTTCAAGAAGGATATAGAGCTGCTGGAACGAGTACATAGAAGGACAACAACGTTAGTGAACGGAAAGAAGAGTTGCTTTTACGAAGAAAGGCTTAAGTTAGGCATAATCACCTCCCTGTCCCCGATAGCAAAATTCCCATATATATATCATTGACAAGATTCCATGACCTGCACTGGCAGCCCGTCTGCACTGCTAAGCGAACTTCATATTTGACTACACACAATTAACCCCAGGTCTTTTTCACTTTACAGTTCCCTGAATGTAGTACCACACAGCCGTTACGTTTTTCTTGGGTTTATTGCGACCCATATGTATTACTTTGCATTTGTTAATGTTAAACTTCAGTTGCCACTTCTCAGTCCGTTTGCTCAACTTATCTAGATCCAGTTGAAGTAGCATACTCTCTCTTTACTCGATAAAAACCCTGCCAACCTTTGTGTTATCTGCAAACCTTGACATTAATCCTGATATATCTTCGTCAATATCATTGATGAATACACAAAACAACAATGGGTCCAACACCGAACCCAGTCCAGTTATCTATTTTTCTGAAAATGCCCGAAATATATTCTCTTTACTAAATAAAATGCGTAGTTTATTCAATTTAAGCGCATTCGATGTGTACCAGTTCTCAGCAGGACTGGGAAATGGATACGCACGTACAATCAACATGTCATCATGTTTATTGAAGTAAACATACTGACTCTTAACTAGAACTTTTTCATTTCGTTTGTTCTTTTTTTTTTTTTTTTTTTTTGTTGCATTTGTTTGTGTTTGTTTGCGAGATTTATCGAAATGCAATGCACTCAGGGATTTAGGGTTGAGGACACTGTAAAGAAAATAATTACAATTGGCTCTCCGCTACTTTATTTTAGGCCTTTAAAATATTTACGTCTGGGTCCCGACTGTGTAGATCTGACATTGTGCCTGTGTAACTTTTCGTATGACATTTCAAACAGACGGTGAATCCAAAATGTATTAGTGTCTGCCATGATTAAATTTTAATTCTACGTCGAGAATCCCCTAGATGGTTCTGCATTACTCCTTTGACCAGTCACTCCATTATTTTGGACCAGAAGTTATATACTCACTCACCGTTAGGTTACCCGATGTGGTAGCTTATTTAATTTTACTTAATTATTGAATTAATGTTTTCCTTAATGAGTCGGTTTTGAGCAAACTGAGGGTGCCTCAAATGCCAAAAATTTCATAATTATTACTTTACGCAATCCTTAAGTAAAAAAAAAAAAAAAACAGTGATTCCGTCGCAGCATCTCTTACAGTTGTCACCAGTGGCATATTATCTTATAGTAAAAACTATGACTGTTCTTTAGCAGTGTGAGTTCCCTGACACAGTTATACAATGGGCTGTTTAGGTACAGATGCAAAAGATACCGAGGCTTAGCAAAGTCCAAAAGGAAAAGGAATGCAGCTTTATGAGGTAATGACGTTACACCGGGGTCCGATTTAATGATGATTATACGCCACTGGTTTTCAGTAGTAATTGCAATTCCTCAATACTCCCTGCACCAGTTTAATGTATTTTGTTCAAACTTGAGGGGAAGATGAGTTTTGTTAAATCATATTGTAGGAAGAGATGTAGAGAGAGAGAATCACAGAGCAAATAGCCACACTGGTCCCATCTTGCTCCGCTAATTCATATTTTACTTTTATATCCCCCCCCCCACATCAAGATAATGTTCGAGCCCTGGGGATTCTGATCTGTTTTCTCCAATCTGGTCGGTCCTGATTGTAGACTGTTAAAAAGTTTTGTTACTAAGCGTACACAGAGACGGAAGACATACGAAAAGTCAAAATATAATGTGAATATTATTATTTTTTAATAATCCGTAAACTTATTTTCACTAGATAAATACTCTAAAAGCATATGGCTCATTTGATAAGGAGTTCAAGACTGGTTTTAACTCCCATACTGTATTTGTTAAATTGTGTAAGTTTCGGTTATATTCAATATAACCGAAACTTACACGATTCTGATTCAGACTTTTAACGAATAAATAGATACTATTTGTTTAATTGATTTATTGAGAACTACTTATTGTTCCTCGAGGAAAACATATGTTGTCTTGCATGATACCAAACTTGATACACAAATGGTCTGATCTAGTACAAATGGTACTAGATCAGACTGTTACATTACGAGAAAAAATTGCCTATGCATTGTTATTTTTGGCACTAGTACGCTGAGTAGGTACTTCATTAGATACACCTATGCTTTTCTTGAAATTGAATACTCCATCAGTAACAGCATCACCTGTCCCTTATGTTCCAAATAAATCAAATGGGAAGATGTGAATGGTGCTTTATCTGTGCATTTCATTGTTATCTGGGCAAGAGAAACTATTTAAGTGACATAGTAGTTGGAGCCAGACACCTCAGTAGATGGAGTAGTTCAATCCAACTGAGATTTTCATATGCGACTGTATAAGTATTAGCTGCGGCAACTGATGCAAGAAAGCAAGTTTATACAACATCGTCCAAATAAAACTTCCTATAACACTTGTGTCCATCTCTTCTAAGTTTGTCTAATTCTCCCTTGAATTCATTAAACTTTCCACTTCCATAGCACCAGATGGCAGTTTGTTCAACAATCAACTACTCGCTGGTTGAAGGTGAACGTACGAATATCTATCCTGTAGCCATAGTTGTTTTGCAACTTTCAATACAACTATCCTTCTTTCAATATTAAAAAAATATTGAAAAATAAGGATAGTTGTATTGAAAGTGGTCCAATAACTAGTTTTTGTGGATAGTGCATGGTTATAATGAACGTCCTCCCTGCACTGTGTTGAAAAGGTCATTGTTTGAATCCCGTCAGGAGAATAGCCAGGATTTTTATTAGCAGGTACATTCGCAATAAAAGACTCCAATTGCCTAAGCGCCACGATAACAGATTTCGGCGTCACCGGGTACAAAAAAAAAAAAATTATTATTTTAGGGTTGCCCGTGACGAAAAAAAATACAGTTTCTAGGGAGAAAACCTTGCTATCTACTACGCCTGAGACCTACTAACTTTGCCACGGAGTGAAAAGAGCCCATTAAAGTTCCTCGCGTCATTGACGGGATTCGAACCCGGGCGCGTCACGGATTAGAATGTACCTGCTGACACTACCCTGGCTACGCCATTGAATCCCGTCAATGATATGAGGAACTTTTATGGACATTTTTCACAGCATGGCTGAATTATTTGGTCTCAGTCGCAGTAAGATTTTTCTTCCAGAATCCAGGGTTTTTTTCGTCCAGAGAAAGAGGAAAGCAGACTAGAGAGCATAGGCAATTTACGGACATAATACACATCGGTAGAGAGTTTCTCTTGGGCAGCCCTAATTTGAAACATTTTTTTTCTATGGTCCATTGACCAAATAACATCCAGCAGATGGCAATCCTTTGGTTGCAAAGAGCTCATTGATGTGAGAGGCCAACGGATGCTGATAAGACTTGTGCAGGATAACAGAATGGCCCAGTAGCAACTACAAATTCTTGGCCCCTGTAAGATTCCCGAACGGGTTCTCTGTGCTCTTTAAAAATAATGTCAAGTGAAATATCAGATCCTAACTCCCTGCACTTTCAAGCCCCTTATGGTGGTAGTTTCGCCAATATAAAATATACTGTCGATCAAATGAAAACACAGTACTATGGTGGTAGATAAATAACTAATTCAAAATGCTGGAGTATCACAGACGGCTTCAGACGGCTTCTACTTCTCTCATCAAAAACAACAACAAACAAAAAGGGAAAATTATGGTCGGCTCAGAAACACCGGAGTGTAGAGGACTATAAAAATATTACCTGTTTTGACGAATCCTGGTTCCTGCAATTGCAGGCTAATGGGAGAGTCAGAATATGGCAAAAACAGTCTATGGATTTATCCTGCCGGGTGTCAACAAAGCAGGTTGGTAGTGGAGTGTTTTTGTGCTGAACATATTACCGCTGGATACTAGCAGTAATGTACCCATTTGCGAATGGATTCTTCCATGCCACAAGGCCAGATTTTATAGATCTGCTTCAAGAAATGTGAGCGAATTCAGCTTACTACAGCAGCTTCCCCAGTTACTGTATCTCAATTCAGTTGAGCAGCTGGGAGATGAGATGGAACAATCTTCTCAAGTAGACATCCACAATCATTTAATTTAAAACAACCGTGGGAAGTAATTGAATCAACATGGACAAACGTCCCTGTGGCATTCTTTAACACTTCATTTAGTTCATATCAATAATTCGTGGTATTACTGCTTTGTGGCAGTGGATAACCACCACAAAGCAGCAATACCACGAATATGTTATGTAAACGCTTTTTACCATTTTAGAGCATAAAAAGAAAATTTAATGACACGAATAAAGAAAAAAAAAAAAAAAAAAGTCATTCACTCTGAGCATGCAAATTGCAGCTTCTGGAGACTAGGCACCTGCGAGATGATCTGATTGTGGTGTATAAGGCCTTGAATGGATTGAGCAGGCTCAATGCCGATGCGATTCTTCCTTTTGCTCAGATTACAAATCTGAGGGAGCATAAACTGAAATTGAGGAAAGACAGTTGTCGAATACATGTGAGGGCCTTTAGCCAGCGAATAGTTGATTGCTGGAACAAACTTCCATCTGTCGTTGTGGAAGTTGATAAATAAATCCAAGGAAGAAGTAGACAAACGTTTGGAGGAGTGCATGGGTGAAATGGGGTGTTTTTTTTTTTTTTTTGGCTGATGCCGTATAAGCTACTTTCTTGCATCATATTCTTCTACTACTGCTAATGCTAATATACATTAGAAAACTTTTCATCCCAATTTGTAAGGTTGAATCCTTTTAGCTATTGTAAAGTTTTTGCTGCAAAACGATTTTCAGCCTATATTACAGATACCGAGATTTGCAGCTGTGCTGACATTCAATGGCAGATTTAATTCATTTGCAAGGCAAAGTGTGCTTCTGAATATAGTTTTCTTTGCATGCAGTATCCTTGTACATTAAAGTTGTTTTTTTCTTGACTTAACATCTGAGTTCCATTTACACAACCATAACCTAACCATCATAGTTGTGAAGAGTTGACTTTATAATTACGGTTAGTAGGGCTCATATTACAGAAATTAAAAAATGCGAAGGATATCACAAGGAACATTAATATTACTTGTCAACCATTGAGCCACACCATATGTTATGATTTACTGACATACAATACGATAATATTCTTGCAAATAATTTTCTTGATAAGTTTAAACATTTTTAACTACGGTTTTAATTTTGAATGATGATAACATCTCAAAAGGATTGTATAAAATTGACAAATAAAACGAACTATGTAGAAACGTTACTCTCAATTGTATAAGAAATATATTTTCGCTCCACAACTTTATCTTTGTGTATTTCTTTCACAGTTAATGTTGATAAGTAGTCTTCCGCTATAAAAAGTAGTTATAACAATTTTACGCTAATAATAATAAAACTTAAAGTATTATCCTGAAATAATATGATAATTTTTTTAATTAAAAGAATATATGCTTATTTCATGTGCATTTATAAAAATATTCCTTTGAACATTACTAAATTTTATCCTCTACTATGCCTTGCTGTTACTTTGTTATCCCCGTAGATGGAGCACGTTGCCTTCGATTACCGGCACGGCGGTAACAAGTTGAAATCGAAAAGTGTTTGAAAAGTGCTTTGTTCATAACAAATATTTTCCTTGTGTGAGTATTAGTTTTGTAGTATTTAGTTTTAAGTTAATTGATTTGTACTATGTTCAATCACAGTATAGTTTCAAAATATTAAATATATGTTTCATTTTTTGCTGTTGTGCAGGCATTTGTGATCATTGTATGTAGTCTTACTGGTAACTGTTCTGTGAAAAGGAATAGGTTAGGCTTAATTATGTGAAGAAGTGGCAGTAGGTGATGTTTTTAGAATTATGATTACTCGCAAAGTTGAAATAATTTAAAGAGTATTGCCTTGCATTAGTTTAAAGTGCCGGTTGATTTTGCAAACGTTTAGCATTTGGTAATGAATAGTTTGAATTAAATATCCCGGCTAATTTCTTGTTTGAAAGTTCATGTTACTGCGCAATGTACTAGTTTTATTGTCTTGCACTGTAAATACATGACTGATCGTTGCGTATTTTGTTTGGGATGTAACTTTTAACAAGTATTGAAGGTGATTTATCTTTTTCTTATATATTAGCATGTCTTCATTCAGTAAATATACAAGCGTGTCTTATTTTATTTTTGGCATTTCTGTATAATTTAAAATGTTAATCGCCATTCTCCTTGAAAGCCATTGTTACCAATATAATAGTATGTCAGATTTTTATATGAATTAATGCTGATCTTCTGTTTTCATTGTTTTTCTATTTAGTTCTAAAAATTTTATAAAAGTTTAAATTTTTATAATAAAAATCTTGAAAATTAAAAAAATAATAAAATAAGAATGGGTGGGGATAGCGCAAAGAAGTTTGTTAGTCCGAATTTCATTTTGCCACACATATATATTATATATTACCAAAAATTGCATGCAACAAAAACAGTTGAGGACTTAGACTATTATTGCTGGCATAAAAAATTATATTCACGGATGGGCATTGACATTTCTATTGTAATTGTGAAGAAATAGAATATTAGAATTATTGACAACTACATTTGGTGAAATCTACTTCGTATTTGAAAGATGTGTAATGAAAGTAATAATACTTTGTGAAAAAAGAGAGAAAACCACCACATGAAATTTTAGACTTTTTCCAATCACGTCTAATAATAGTTCTAGAATATGCTGACAACATTTGTACTTTCCTACTAAGTCACGTTTTCAGGCCAAAGTATGGGGAATTGTACAAATAGATGAATAAAACTTTTTGCATTAACTTTGTTTATTCTTAATATTTAATCTGCACTACAAACTTGGAGAGGGATTTGATTTAGGGTTTACAAAATTAGCACAGTGCCAATATGATACTGAGTTTTGCATGAGTTGATATACCCAGTGTTTTGGATGTTTAGGCATCACAGGAGAATGAAAAGGCAGATCAATGCCAAATTTTGAGAGTACTGAAAATTTTGTGATCTGTGACAATGTTTTGGACTCAGTTTCTGTATGTGTGCTGCCCACTTAATATAAAGTGTGCCATGAGAATTTGTTTTTGAATAAACTCTCTTAGTTCCATTACTTCAGTGGGAGCATATATGTATGCTAGTTCTTGTTTGTACTCCAGCACAACCACCAGGTCAGTGGGGTTTACAACAAACCATCAATACAAACGTTAATCCTATTAAGTGGTCACAGGCTTGAAACCCCGTCCATTCAAAGAGCACGTGCTATTGCGCTCTCACTCCTGACCACTCGGCTATGTCAGGCCTTAGTTGTTTTTCATCTTAAAAAAATGTACATTTTTGTTGTAAAAAAAACACATTAATCACATCTTTGTCTACTGTAGTAAAGAATGGCACTGAAAAGTCAGTGGTTCTGAATTATTTCTTGCCTACTTTAGTTCTTGTTTATAAAAGTAAACTGCAGTCATTATCAATCCACTGCAGGATGGAAGCCACTTCAACGATTCATGTTGAGGGAAATGGACTATAATCTGCCACACTGGTTCAGTGTGGGTTGGCAGATCGACCGTATTTAGTAGTCACAGGTTTTAACCTCTGTCTACTCAAACGGCATGTGCTACTGCAGTCCTGCCACTGACCACTTGGCTATAGAGGCTACATTGTTCTTGTTTACACTATGGCACAGCCATCAGGTCAGTGGAGTATATACAACAAATCATGTTGAGGGAAATGGACTATAATCTGCCACACTGGTTCAGTGTGGGTTGGCAGATCGACCGTATTTAGTAGTCACAGGTTTTAACCTCTGTCTACTCAAACGGCATGTGCTACTGCAGTCCTGCCACTGACCACTTGGCTATAGAGGCTACATTGTTCTTGTTTATACTATGGCACACATTGATTCAGTGCAAACATTAATTGTATTCAGCAGTCACAGGCTTGAACCCTGTTCCATGCTATTGCACTCTCGTTACTGACCACTCGGCTCCGTCAGGCCTTGGTTGTTTTTCATTTAAAAAAAAAATGTACATTTTTGTTGTAAACAAACACATTATTCACAACTTTGTCTACTATAGTGTTAAAGTAAAGAATGGCACTGAAAATGTACAAATGCAACCCCAATTCACAAAGGACGATCAAAGGGTGACATAAGTAATTACAGACTTGTTAGTTCTGTTCCGGGGAAATTAATGGAGGCACTGAATAAAGAAGCATTGCAAGATCATCTAGACAAGATGATCCTGCAGTGCAAAGGAACTGGATGCAAAAAATTTTGATATCATATACTTGGATCTTAGTAAAGATTTTGATGCTGTTGCACATGGAAGACCACTGCACAAATTGGAGCATATGCATTGAGGGCAAATAGCTGCTATGGATAAAGGGATGGTTGAGCGGGAAAAGACAGAGTGGTAATCAATAGACACTGCTCTTTGTGGACTAATGTTATTAGTGGAGGCCCTCAGGGTTCAGCATTGGGTCCATTGTTTTTTTTCTGTATTTATTAATGATATTGATGACGGTATATCAAGTTTAATGTGTAAGTTTGCAGACGATACAAAGGTTGGCAGGGTTGTTAATGACAGTAAAGACAGTATGCTACTGCAATCGGATCTAGAAATGTTAGGCAGATGGGCTGAGAAGTGGCAACTGAAGTTTAATATTGACAAATGCAAAGAACTGCATATGGGTAGCAGTAACCCAAGAGAAACATACCAACTGTATGGTGCTACACTCAGGGAGGTGGAGAATAAAAAGACCTGAGGCTAATTGTGCAGTTCAGCTATGAAGTTTTCTGAGCAGTGCAGACAGGCTTCCAGAGCAGGTCATGGTGTCTTGTCAATGATATACAGGAATTTTGCTGGCAGAGTTAATTTGATTATCCCCGTGTATAAGGCAATGGTCAGGCCACACCTTGAGTATTGTGTACAAATCTGGAGGCATCATTTTAGAAAGTATGTAGAGTTGGGGCAACAAGATTGGTTAAGTTGTAGAAAGTTGTAGAGAAGGGCAACAAGATTGGTGAAGGGAAGATAGGGTCCTCTTACTAAGATAGGCTTAAGTTCTGCAAATTGCAGTGTCTGGAGACTAGCAACCTGTGAGGTGATCTGATTGAGGTGCATAAGGCTTTGAATAGTTTTGAGGTGGCTCAATACTGATGGGATTCTTCTTCTTGTTCGGATTATAAACCTGAGGAGGTATCTAATAATTAGTAGAATCAGCCACTTTGTAAATTAAAATTCAAAGAACTGATTCAAATCAATAAAATGCACTACACTTTCATTGTTTATTAGAATCACATTTTCGGTTATAAGAATCAATTTTAAGTGCCTCTGATATTTTTCTAAATGTCTGGCGGTCACAACCATAAAACAGTGAAAACAATTTGCAGTTTCTGGTTTATTGGTCTTTTCTGTTAATGCAAATCTGTTAGTGCAATAAACGTGTAGTAAACTCAATCTTATTGCATTTGCCATAATACCGATAGCTAGAATTCTGTGTTTTCACATTATTATGGTGAAATGTGTTTCCCCTTTGCTGAAATCTGCCTTTATTTCTGTATCTGAACTTCGTTTCACTTGCGTATGTCGTGTTAGTTCCAATTTGTTTGTGCTTTATTATTGATTGACGCTTATCTTTTTTACCGTGTTTGAAATTTTACTACCCCCAAAAAATGTCAGTCAACAGAAAGAGTGAATTAGAGTGTAAAAGAAAAGTTATGAATTATAGAAACGTACGATAAATTAAACTTAGGCAATATGTCTCAAAGGGAAGCGGCAGTTATATCTTGCAAAAAGGATTCTTCTGCTTCTATGCTTACCTTTGGTGATACTCCGATTTCTAGGCAAGATGCTGTATCTCTTTTGGGGATTACCCTGACTTCTAATCTCTCTTGACACAAGCACATTACAAATATTGCTTCCTCTTCTGCATCTAAAAAACTTGGTTTTCTCTTTCGCTCTGTGTTACTTTTCTTCCAAATTGCTGTTTGCTCTGTACAAATCTGCCTTACCATGGAATACTGTTCCCACATCTGGGACGGTGCTCCCAAAACCTCTCTCAGCTTCTAGATTCCATTCAGAAGAGGGCAGTTAAGTTAATGACTCATCTCTAACAGAGTTTCTCTCTCATAGATGTACTGTTTCTGCTGCATGCCTTTTCTACAGATACTTCCATGTGCACTGTTCTTCTGAATTGGCTTCTATAATTCCAGCTCTCTCATTTAAAACAGTCCAAACACATGCTGCCACCAGCCAATATCCATTTACTGTCCAACTTCAAACTCACAGAACCAACTTTTCATCTTCCTCCTTTATTCATTCAGCTGCTGTTTTCTGGAACAACCTGCCTTCATACGTATTTCCTGAAAATTAGTCAGAAGTTCAAGACTAATGTCAAGACTAATGTGCTGAAGTGGGATTTACTGAAAGAGGTAACTACCATTAGGGGTAAAGGGAAGGGTTATTGCTTCCGTAAAGGCGACTACGATGGACTGAGACAGTATTTAAATTCTATACAGTGGGACCAACTGATGATGTTACCAATAGCAAATTCAAAATGGGAAGCATTCAAAGAACGTATCTTGGAAGCTACTAGGCTTTACATACCAACTAAGAAATATTGTTCAAGGTTTAGGCCAAAATGGATGTCAGATGAACTAATGAGGCATATGGCAGAGAAGAAAAATGCATGGGATACTTACAAATTAACACATGACACAGAAGCCTATGATAGATACAAGTTGATATGCAACCAAGTTACAAAGTAGGTTAGGCAGGCGAAGGCAGATTACGAGAAATGTTTGGCAAGGGATGCAAAGAAAAACAGCAAAGAGTTCTTTACTTATGTAAACTCTAGAAGGAAGGGGATGAATCAGATTGGTCCACTTGATATTGATGGGTCAAGTGTTGATGATCCTGCTCAGGTAGCTAACAAACTAAATGAATATTTTGCATCGACATTCACACATGAGGAGTTATTCAGCAAGGGGAATGCCAGAGGTGTATTCAACTCTAGCAGTAAGCTACAGAATCTTGAAATAACTGGGAGTAAAGTGGAGGAGAAACTGTTGAAGATAAACACAAGAAAGGCACCCGGGGTGGATGGGATCTATCCAGTTATATTAAAGGAGGCAGCAAAGGAAGTAAGCAAACCCTTAGCCATAATTATGAGAGCTTCCTTGGACTCAGGGGAGGTACCCATAGACTGGAAATGTGCAAATGTGACCCCAATTCACAAAGGAGGATCAAAGGCTGACACAAGTAACTATAGACCTGTGAGCTTAACTTCTGTTCCAGGAAAATTAATGGAGGCACTGGTTAAAGAAGCACTGCAGGATCATTTAGACAAGACTTCAGTTATAGCTCAGACACAGCATGGTTTTGTTAAGGGGAAGTCTTGCCTGACCAACTTGATTGGATACTATGATGCAGTCACAAAAGAACTGGATGCAGGGAATAACTTTGATATTATATACTTGGATCTTAGAAAGGCTTTTGATACTGTTGCACATGGAAGACTGCTACACAAATTGGAGCAGTGTGACATTGGAGGCAAATTGCTGCTATGGATAAAGGGGTGGTTGAGTGGGAGAAGACAGAGAGTGGTAATCAATGGACACTGCTCATCGTGGACTAATGTTATTAGTGGAGTCCCTCAGGGCTCAGTGTTGGGTCCATTATTGTTTTCTGTATTTATAAATGATATTGATGATGGTATATCAAGCTTAATGTCCAAGTTTGCACATGATACAAAGGTTGGCAGGGTTCTCAAGGACACTACTGACACTACACTGCTGCAACAGGATCTGGAAAGGTTGAGCAGATGGGCTGAGAGGTGGCAAATGAAGTTTAACATTGACAAATGTAAAGTACTACACATGGGAAACAGCAACCCCAGAGCAACATATCAACTCTGTGGTACTACACTGACAGTGGTAGAGAATGAAAGGGACTTGGGGGTGATTGTGCAGGCAGATATGAAGTTCTCTGAGCAGTGCAGATGGGCTGCAAGAGTAGCTCATGGAGTATTGTCAATGATATACAGGAATTTTTCCAGCAGGGATAAGGAGGTGATTATTCCATTGTACAAGGCAATGGTCAGGCCACACCTAGAGTACTGTATACAGGTCTGGAGGCCTCATTTCAAGAAGGATGTAGAGCTGCTGGAACGAGTACAGAGAAGGGCAACAAGATTAGTGAATGGAACAAAGGGGTGCTCTTACGAAGAAAGGCTTAAGTTTTGCAAATTAGTGTCTGGAGACTAGGCACCAGCGAGGTGATCTGATAGATGTGTATAAAGCCTTGAATGGTTTAAGCATGCTCAATGCTGATGGGATTCTTCCTCTAGCTCAGAAAAATCACCTGAGAGGGCATAAATTCAAATTGAGGAAAGACAGATGTAGGATAGACGTGCGGAAATTTGCCTTTAGCCAGCGGGTGGTTGGTTGGTGGAACAGACTGCCATCCCTTGTGGTGGAGGTTGATAGCCTAAATAAGTTTAAGGCTCAGCTGGACAGGTATTTTGAACGAACAGAGGGGTGAAGTGGAAGTGGGTTTTTTTTTTTTTTTTTTTTGGCTGATGCTGCATAAGCTTGCTTTCTTGCATCAAATGCCTCTACTAATGCTAATGCCAACAAATATATTCTTTCATCTTCTCAACTTCCAACAAGCATGGTTCTAAGTAATGTGTAGGTTCTAATACCTCTCATTTGGGGTTTTCATAAAAAAAAAAAAAAAAGTATTAGGTGTGTCTCACTCATCTTTATTAAAATTATTAAAATCATGTCACACTAAACACTAATGTGATTAGTGAAACCAGAAAAAGGAAGCATGAAGGGAAATACCAAACAGTAGATGAAGCTCTGTTCGTTTGGTTTAAACAGGCCAGCTCATTTAATGTGCCAATCAATTGTATCATTCTTCTTCAAAAAGCTAATGATTTTGCTGAAAAACTACACAGAGTTTGTGACAGATGGAGGGATGACAAGATGGAAGGAGAGGCATAATATTGTTTACAAAAAACTTCATGGAGGCAAAACAGCATTCTGATGGTTCTGCAGCTGACACCTGGTTGAAACCTCTTGACAAACTGTGTTAAGCCCTTATAATCCCGAAGACATTTTTAATACAGAAGAAACAGGGTGTACTACAGGGCTACCACAGACCACTGCATGATTTTTAAAAAATTCCTCTGCATCTGCAGGAAAGAAGATAAAGGACAGGATTACGGTTCTTTTAACATGCAACATGACAGGAACAAGTTATCGGCAAGAGTAAATCGCCTAGCTGTTTCAAAGGAGTAAAACAGCTGCCTGTTGAATATGTCAATAATGCCAATGCTTGGATGACAGCTTCTTTATTTGAAGATTATCTTCGTAAATGGGATTTGCAATTGGATAAATACAAAAAAATTACATTGGTTTTGGACAACTGCCCAGCTCATCCAAAGTTGACTTTCAAAAACATTGAATTAGTTTTTCTACCTTTGAATACCACATCACTGATTCAACCTCTTGACCCAGGGAATAATAAAAACCTTTAAGACCTTTTATAGACAGATATGAGGCAAAGAATCATTGTCTATAGATGGTTTGAGAACATCATCCGATATCGCCAGATAACTGTTCTAGATGCACTTCATATGACAATGAGTGCCTGGAATGAAGTTTCCAAAATCTGCATTAGCAACTGTTTCAAAAAATGTGGATTAATTATTCATGATGGTCAACTAAGTCACGATACTGATCACGTTGAAAAGCCTGAAGACATGGGTGAACAGGAGTTTAATGATTGAGTGGACGTAGATGGTGATATACAAGTCACTACAGCTTTAATAGAAGAAGAAATTGCCCAGTCTGTTACTGATAATTTCGCGGAGGAGAAGGTAAATGAAGATGAACCCGAATCCATCCTGAGGAGAGCGTTGGAAGAAACTGATTAAAGTGATCGTGAATAAAGACAAAAAATGTGGATTAATAGTAGACTGTTATATTAATAGTAGTAGACTTATACAATATTGAAAAATCTATAAATAGATTTTGTAGTGATAATTTAAAGCAATCTAAAATAAGTGGCTATTTTAAATTATAATCATATTACAGAGCATTATGTTTAATTAATATGTATATTAATTAAGCTGCATACGTAAGTTATAAATTTATTTTTATTTTGCTAACCTGGATAATACTTGGTGTATTCAATAGTAATACTTCCGATCTTCACATATCATTTAATTGGTAATAAACCTTTGGTAATAAAATGTAAATTTTTGCTTTATATCTTTATTTTTATAGCCTCTGGATAATATTTGTTGATTTTTGTTTATTATAATTGGCATTAATTAGAATCGAAATTCAATTTGCAAACATGATCACTATAACCGGCGCTTATTGTATATGCAATATTATATATTTAAGATATGGAAAGCATCTCTTCCACAAAATAAGTGGAATCTTATCTGGGCCGGTTAAAAAATCTTTTGTAAGTTTCCGAAGCACTTGAATGATATTGGCTGTGTCCAGTGGCTGATCTAGAAAAATGACAGAAGGGGCACCATTTTGTGCACTAGTATGGTGATCACATTAGCACATGTTGCCAACTGTAGTTAGTTGAAAATAGCTGAGACAATGCAAAAATATATAAAATCCTATGTTAACAATAAAAAATAGAAGCAGTATTTCCTGTTAGCAAGCACAGACCACGCTGAAAAATTCTACCCTGTGAACTTTGCATAATCTCTCCAGGGCTGAATTGATTGACAAGGCTCTCATCGTATGCTCCCTCCTTTCATGTCTGGGCAGAATTGCACACTTTCAAATTTAATCCTAACTCGCAACTTTTTTTTTGGCATTGGCCTTTACTTGTAAATAAATCTACAGATCTCCTACTCTTTATGTCATTAGTGCCAATGTGCGCAACAATATCACCCTTTGTGTCCTTAAAAGATGATATCTTGTCTGCAGTGTTATCAACTTTCCACATGGTCCTCTTTCACCTATCCTTTTTGCATGCTATTTCTTGTCTTACTGACAGTAGTTTCACCGACAGTAACTAGCTGCCTGATGCACGAGTGAGCTCTGGCATTTGAATTGGGCAGCCGAGAGCTTGATGTGCTCCCCATTGTAATTCTTTTGAGAGCATCTACCGTACTCTTCAAACTCATAGATGCCCATCAGAATGCTGAGTTGGTGCCTAATTTCTTGACACTGCACCTAGCACCAAGACATCCTCCTTGGCTAGATCATGTCCTGTTCCAGCATGGTGGGCAAACATTTCACAAGTTGCACTTTTTTTTTTTTTTTTGAGAATCATCCTCTTCAGTTCGCCCCAGAGCCACAGCACTACAGCTACTTTGTGCACGTTGCTTTGTTACTCTAGTCTGGGGCATGATGTTTGTTTAAATATGATTAATTAATTAAGAATTAAATTAATTAGGTTAATAAATTTAATTGATTAATTAACTATACTATATTTGTCTACACAATACTGTACAAAGCTAATGCAGTGATACATATTATACTAGTTTTACCTTATACCTTACACTAAGTTCGAGATATACACTACCAAGCTATGCTATACTATAACGATCACAATGTTAAATTAGTTATATCCTTAGCTAAATACAAAAGATATGTGCCCAAAAAGTTATCAAAACCTTCAAACTACTTATTACAATTAAAACCCTATGGTTCTTCTGTGCTACTGGTTACGTGCTATGCTATTCATGCCAAAACTCCAGTACAATAGCAGTATGAGTAACGAGTTGTAACTTACAAAAATACTAGTTAAATTTAAAAAAAATAACCTAACTAATGCTATTAAGCCTATTTAATCCATTAGAAAACACATTAATATGTCAATTAATCAAAAATACAATGAAAACTCAGTGAAAACTTATCTGTTTGAACGAGCTCAAGAAATCAAAGTCCTCTCTTAATCTCGTCAATGTTTTGCTTATAGAAACAAATAAAAGATTTGTTACAATAGGAATGTATTTTCAACTAAATAAAATAAATATTAATAACTTTTATAGAAAACTATTTAATGTTCTTTTTCATTTTGTTTTATGTATGTTGAAATTTTGCCAATTTTATTGAAACGGTTAAATATCGAGAGTGTTAGCATTAGTTGATGCTTATGATGTAAGAAAGCATGCTTATAGAGCAAGAGCCAAAAAAAAAAAAAAAAAAGCTTCCCATTTCACCCTTCCAGTCATTCCAAATGTTTGTCTAGTTCAGCCTTAAATTTATTTAGGCTATCAACTTCTACAACAACAGATGGAAGTAATCTACCCGCTGGTGAAGGCAAACTTCCGCATATCTATCCTACAATTGTCTTTCCTCAATTTGAATCTATGCCCCCTCAAGTTCTTAATCTGAGCAAGAGGAGGAATCCCATCGGTGTTGAGCTTGCTCAAACCATTCAAGGCCTCATACATCTCAATCAGATCATCTTGCCGGTGCCTAGTCTCCAGATGCTGGAACTTGCAGAATTTAAGCCTCTCTTGGTAAGAGGTTCTCTTACCTCTGTGTTAAAAATGAAAGAACGAACTACGTATAATAAGAAAAAATGTATTTACAAACTTAAAAATTAATTACTTATTCATTATTATAATTGAGAAATGTTATCTAAATTGGACAGCATTGCAGTTTGTCAGACTACAAGCAAAATATTTAAAATTTTATTTTAAGAAATGACACTAGTTTACAAATTCATAAGATTTTGAATAGAAGGTAGAAATGAACTGAAATGCCCTTGGCTGTGAGTAATGTAAAAGTGTAAGGCACAAATAGAAAATTTAGATGTTTTATACAATATGAGAGACTGCACTGTACTAGTTAAGAAGACATGCAAGATTTTTCATGTGTTGTAAAATCTTGTAAAGGTAACAAGTATGCTGTGGTACTATACGGAGATGTGATTTTTCAGCTTGAAATGGCAGGAAACACAATGCGATCAGGCATTTGCAAACAAGTAAGCATAAGAATAATGTACATGTGGGAAGAAATGTAAACATAAATGTAGCATTTCAATGTGAAGATGCTTTTCTTGCTGTTTTACACACAAAGTATTCTAATTAAAAGACATCAGGGCCTATATTGCTTATTTTTAGGTTTAGGCCATTTGTTATCTGGATCTTTTTTGTAATACATGGGCTGAAATATTTTTGAATTGATGCTAAGATTTGACTGGGCAAGGATGCACAGACTAAATGATTAATAGTAGCCACAGATAGAAGTGATTTTTGCACTGCTTCTATTGGGACATGCTGGGGGGGTTAATCATAAGACAGCAAATACATAGGTTGTTTTAGGGTTACTAAAAGCAAAAACAGTGCGTACACTGATGCAAGGAGCATAGTGAATAAATTTGAAGTACTGGTTAAGTCATCAAAGATGGATGTCGTAGGGATGTCTGAGGCATGGTGACATTCAGACATAAGAGATGTAGGATTTGAATATGGGTGTATAAATGTATAGGGAAAGGAACAGACAGGACAGGAGGAGTACAGTAGGAATGGGTTATGCTTTTAATTAAGAAGTATATTAAATCTAAGGCAGTGCAGTGTTGAGTCAGTTTGGTGTGACATAAGTACTGGGAGAACAAAAATGAAAGTGGCAGTGATCACACTGTATTGATATGGGATTTGCTGTCAGATGTAACTACTGTCAAGGATAAAGGGAAGGGTATTTGCTTCTGTGAAGGTGACAAAAATGGTCTCAGATAGTGTTTTAAAATATATTCAGTGGGACCAACTGATGATGATACCAACAGCAAATTCTAAATGGGAAGTATTCAATGAAGTAATCATAGAAGCTACTTGGCTTTTCACACCAACCAAGGGATACTTTTCTAGGTTGGGACTTAAATGGATGTCAGATGAACTGATGAGACAAGTGTCAGAGAAGAAAAATGCATGAAAGAAGAAAAATAAGGAGATACAGAAAACTAGAGTATGTATAAACTGGCATGCAATCCAGTTGCAAACTGGATTAGGCAAGCTAAGGCAGATTATGAGAATTTTCTGACAAAAATGGAAGGAAAAACACCAAAGACCTCTTCTTATGTGAATGCTATAAGAAAAGGGATGAATCAAATCAGTATGATCCTGCTCAGGTTGCTGACAAAGTGAATAGATATTTTTCATCTCTATTCACATATTGGAATTTTTTAGGGATGGGGATGCCAGAAGTATATCAAATTAGAGGGAGCTAAGTGATTTTGTGATAAATTTTGAGAAAGAAGCTGAATGTAAATGCTGAAATTGTTGAAGCTAAATGAAAATAAGGCACCTTGGGCAAACATTTATCCATAATTATGGGAACATCCTTCGATTCAGGAGAGGTCCTGATGGATTGGAGATGTGCAAATGTATCCTCAATTCACAAAGGGATCAAAGGGTGACACGAGTAATTGCAGATGTTAGCTTGACTTCTGTTCTACAAAGAATAAGTCATTGGTTAAAAGAAATAATGTAGGAAATCTAGACAGGAATATTAGTACTGCAAATGATGCAAGAAAGCAAGCTTATAAAGCATCACCTGGAAAAAAAAAAAAACACTTTCAACCCTTCAAGAATTTGTCCAGTTCTTCCTAGATTTTATTCAAAAAACCCCACTTCCACAACAACAGATGGAAGTTTGTTCCAACAGTCAACCTCCCGCTGACTGAAGGCAACTTCTGCACATCTGTCCTGCTACCGTTCTTCCTCAACTTCAATTTTTCTCATCTCGTGTGTAATCTTGGAAAGAGGAAGAATACCATTAACACAGCAATCCATTCAAGACTTTAACACCTCAATCAGATTGCTCCACAAGTGCCTGGTCTCCAGACACTGCGGTTTGCAGAACTGAAGCCTTTCTTGGTAAGAGCACCCTTTTGTTCCCTTTGCCAATCTAGTTCCCTTGTCTGCACCTGTTCCAGCAGATGTGTATCCTTCTTAAAGTGAGGCCCCCCAGACCTGTATACAGCCTAACCATGGCCTTTTACAAGGGGAAAAATTTTTGTATATCATTGACAAAACCCCATGAGCTGTGCTGACAGCCTCTCTCTGCACTGCTCACAGAATTTTATACCTGACTGCACAATTATCCCCAGATCTTCATTTTCTACTACTCTGAGTGTAGTTCCACACAGTTGATAAGTTACTCTGAGATTACTGCTACCCATATTCAGTACCTTGCATTTGTCAATATTTAACTTCAACTGCCATTTCTCAGCCCGTTGATCTAATTTTCCTAGATCTTGTTGCACTTTACTCTTGTTAACCATCCTCCTGACTTTTGTATCATCTTCAAACTTAGACATTAAGCCTGATATACCTTTATCTATGGATGCACCGATTAATCAGTACATAATCGGTAATTGATCTAATTGGCTCCTTGGAAGATTAATCGTTAATTGGCTTTTTTGTTGATTAATTGGTTTTTTAATTGGCCATTTCCTGCCAAATTCAAGCTAGTTAATCACTTCAAGAGATTCTTCAGATAGCTTTGATATACTGAGATGGATTAAGTATTGGCTGCTGTTATAGCCGGTTTATTTTTTATTAATACTGAGAATATAATAAAAAATAAATGTAACTTAACAGGTATTTTAATCAAATATATCACCTTTTTAACACAGTATAAAGGAAAAAACAAATTAAAAGTAGTTAGAGTAATCAAAATCGAACACTCTTAAATTGCAATTCAAAAATATCAGTTTCCCCATTTTCAGGATATAGCCTATTTCTTGTCAGTTTATGCAAATTACCACCGGTACTAAATTTTTTTTCACTTTCAACTGATGAAGCCAGTGCACTTAAATATTTCCAAGCCAGTTTACTCAAAGAGGTAATTTGTCTTGCATGTTTTTCCACCACAGAAATGGGCTATCATTTCTAAGTTAGTAATGGCAAATTTAAATACTAATTCAATTCGAGTGCAACACTGAATAATGCTTTTTTTTTTTTTAAGGATCGTTTCACTTTTGAATTTACTCTGGATGAAATTTCTTCTGTTCCTTCATTTTGAATATTATCTGTCTTAGCAGAAGCTAATTCACAAACAAACTTTAAAAAAAAGTCGTAGTATAGCCTGGGGTATCTTGATCTTCAGTAGAACTGGTTGAAGCATATCCTGTTCAAATGTCATCAAGAGAATCCCCTTTTACCTCCATTTGATCTTGCTCCAGAGCTTCTAAAACCCGTTCCTTTATTTTGTTTTTCATATCACTTCTTTGAAATTTCATCTTAAATCTAGGATCTATAAAAATAGATAAACACAGATTTATTTTCCATGAAAGCAGAAAATCTTTTCAAAATTGATGATTTTAGCTCCTCAACTGTGGTAAGGATTCCACCGAAATTATCATTTTGGACAGCTTTTTACAAAAATGAATTGAGTCAAACTTTTGTAGGGTTTATCATTGATTTGAAGTGATAATTCTCTTTTACTAGCTTCATTAGTGATTTTTTCAAATTGGTCTAGGAGTTGGACAATTTTTTATACAAGACCCCACTGGTATGAACTTAATGTTGGAATATTGTTATTCACAGCATATGTTGCAAGAGCTTTTTGATGTTCTGTTTCTTTCCAGCGTGTAATACATTGAATTCCAATGAGTGGATAAATCTTGAATTAATTAAATTTAGCTGCTCCTCCATTTCCATCAATTTGTTAACTGCTGAAGCAGAATGACCAAAGTATTTTACTATATTCCTATTGATAGTAATAACAGTCTTTACAGCCTGCTGGGCAAATATGGATTCATTTATTGAAAATTGTAATGTGTATGAAACATGATTGTGACTGTAAACCACCATCAGTGATACCAGCTACCATATTTGTTCCAGAATCTTGAAGTACGAGAAATGCTTCGCTTTTTGACAGCTTATATTCTTCTAGCACATTGTTCAACTCTTTACTGATTTGTGTCCCTGTATGAGAGCCTGAAAAAGGACGAGCTCTTAGGACAGCCCTGTGTTCAAAATTTTTTTTTTTTTTTATGTAAACCCCAAACACGAGAGGTATTAGAACCTATAGTACTTAGTACCGTGCTTGGGTTAGAGATTGAGAAGACGAAAGAAGATATTTGTTGACATTGGACTTGAACTTCTGTAGACTGTAATTTTCAGGAAATACGTGTGAAGGAAGGTTGTTCCAGAAAATGGCAGTTGAATGAATAAAGGAGAAAGATGAAAAGTTGGTTCTGTGAGTTTGAAGTTGATCAGTAAATGGATGTTGGCTGGTGGCAGCACATGTTTGGACTGTTTTGAAAGAGAGAGAGAGAGAGAGAGAGAGAGCGGGAATTATAGAAGCCAATTCAGAAGAACAGTGCCCATGGAAGTATCTCTAGAAGAGGCATGCAACAGAAACAGTACGTCTATGAGACGAGTGGAGAGATTGTTAGAGATGAATCATTAATTAACCTAACTGCCCTCTTCTGAATGGAATCAAGAAGCCTGTGAGAGGTTTTGGGATCACCACCCCAGATGTGGGAACAATATTCCATGGCTGGGCAGATATGCGATTTATACAGAGTGAGCAGCTGTTTGGAAGAAAAGTAACACTGAGAGCGAAAGAGAGAATCCAGTTTTTTAGATGCAGAGGAAGCAATATTTGTAATGTGCTTGTGCCAAGAGAGATTGGAAGTCAGGGTAATCCCCAAAAGAGATATATCATTTTGCCTAGAAATCGGAGTGTCACAAAAGATAAGCATAGGAGCAGAAGAATCCTTTTTGCGAGATATAAGACAGGACTGAGTTTTAGAAGGATTGAAATCAACTAAGTTGACTTTGACCCACTGGAGAATGTCCTGAAGATCTGCATTTAAGGAATTGGTAGCAGATTTTCGAGAAGTTGAAGCTGATTGAGCAGGGCAAGGTTTCTCAAAATTGAAAGTGGAATGCAATGTGCTGTTCATTGGCAAAACTATGAATAGGATTTCCAGTCAATGGAAGAAGGTCATTAATATACAAGAAGAAAAGAGTGGGGGCAAGAACTGAACCGTGGGGAACACCAGCATTAGTGGAGAAGTGAGAAGACAGAGAGCCATCTACTGTCACCTTCAGTGAGCGATCGGAGAGAAAACTGGATAACCAATTACAAAAAACAGACTGTTCAATAGACTGTCAATAGACAAATAGACTGTTCAAACCATAAGATGGAAGTTTGTTTAGAAAACCTTTATGCCAAACACGATCAAAAGCCTTTGAGATGTCAATAGTAACTGCTTCTGTTTCACCGAACTTTTCAATTGAATTAGTCCATAAATGGGTAACATAAGCCAGAATATCATCAGTGGATCGACACTGACAGAATACATACTGGCGATCGTTGATCAAACGGAAGGTTTCTAGGTAGTTTAAGAGTTGGCGGTTAATGGATTTCTCCATTACTTTAGAAAGAGTAGAAGTAATTGCAATGGGACAATAATTGGATGGTAGGGATCTGTCACCCTTTTTAGGAACTGGCTGGATATGAGCAAATTTCCAAGCAGAAGGAAAAACATCTTTGGAATAAGAAAGTGAAAAAAGGCGGCAAAGAATAGGAGTAAGTTCAGGAGCACAGATTTTGAGAACAAGTGTAGAAATGCCATTGGGACCTGGACCTTTATCAAAATTCGTCAAAATCCTTCTGACATCCTTTTGGAGGAAGACCACAGGAGGCATTGAATGGAGCGTGTTGGGGATGGAGGAAGGTGTTTTCCAAGATCATTAATACTTGAGTTGGAAGAAAAATGGGATGCTAGCAGGTCAGCTTTATCCTTGGCTGAAGTGACAACAGAACCATCTGGTTTGGGCAGAGGTGGGAGCAGAGATGGGCAAAAGTTGCGGCCAATAGCTTTGGATGTTTGGCTACCATTACGGCAATAAGCAAGTTTTCTACTCTTAGACTGTTCAAACTCTAGTTTGGACTGATTAATAACTGCTTTACAATTGTTGCGAGCTTTGGTGTAGGCAGAAAATGAAGCTGAAGAATTAGAAACAAGCCAATTACGATATGCAACATTCTTCTCTTGAACAGCCTTAGCACATTTATTGGAAAACAATATTTAGATAAAGGACGAGATTTTAAAGAGGAGTGTGTAAAAAAGGATTCCATTACCGCAAGAATAATTTTACTGATACGATCTGAGCAAACCTCGACATCAGAAGTTTTGAAACAGTAATCTGACAAAGGAAAAGAAATCTTGCAGGTCATCCCATTTTACATTCTTGTAATGCCAAACAACACAAGGTTGGGAATATCCATGAGATGAAGGTTCCATTGGAGAAGAGACAATCACCAAGTTGTGATCTGAAGTGCCTAAAGGACCTCTCACTTCGACCGTGTACTTAGAAGGGTTGTTTGTGAGAAAAAGATAAAACGTGTTGGCTGTATGATTATGATTGTCTGGTATTCTTGTAGGTAAATGAACAATCTGTGCAAGGTCATTAGTAATTGCAAAAGCCTCAGCATCTCGACCAGCTGGGTCGGTGTGACTAGAAAACGGAAGCCAGCTGGAGTTGTGAACATTAAAATCACCAAGGAAAATTACTTCACTGTTAGGAAAGTTGGACTGGAGAAAGTCAAGTTGCAAAGAGAGGAAGTCAAAGAGCTCCAAGTAATTAGTGGAGTTGGGAGAACGGTAGAGACAACAGATGCATTTGACACAACGAGGTAGAGAGATTTTAAGCCAGAGAAGATTGAAGAGAGGAGATTCCAAATTACCAAGTCTGACAGGGAATATCGGAATGGACATATGCACAAGTACAACTTTGAGGTGAAAGGAATCATGCAGCAAATAATTTGGCATCTGAAATGAGCAGTAGTTGAATCGACCGATAACTGAGATTCTGTCAGAAAAAGTACATGGGGTTTGGCAGACTGCAAGTGGAAATGGACATCGTTGAGATTAGAATTGAGACTACGTATATTTGTGAAATGAATTAGGAAGTGTTTGGGAGGTTTAGATCTTTTCGCAGATAAGCTTGCTCTATTAGTTTGTCAATTCATGGTGTATTCAATAATAAGAAAAAGTGGGTGGGACATGCTGTATGAAGTAATGAAATTTTTGGATATGGCGTGCACATGGTAAGAATATAACCAGATCCTCGGCATAACGTGGCCTTGACTATGCTCCCCTGCACACGCACTACTCGGATGCCCTCCAGTCACTATCTGGCAGAGTTGAGGTAGCAAGATATGTGCTAGCTGATCCGGAAGCCTCCTAGAGAGTTACCAATAGGTTCGGTCCGGTGTACTAACTAGCAGCCAACCTGCGAACACCGTTTTAGAGCTGTACCCTCAAAATGTAAGGAATAATGGATCTCGCTACGATGTTCATCATAACCTCAAAATCATCAATCATACTGCATGATGGAAGAGATAGGGTGGGGTTAACCGGAACTTAGCTCTAGAGACTAAACATGGATTCCACCACTTCAAGCCTCCAATAAGCAAAGTGGTGGTATTGCATTTGTTGATGAGAGTCATCTACCACCTAGTACTGCCTGGTAACATAGAGGGGCGGCATTCCTCCATGTGGTGTGGCCGGCACACCTCGACCGCTGCTTATGTTGGTTCACACCTGGGTGGTCACCCACCATGCACTTGTGCTTGGAGGTTATACCCAGGATTACTAACAGTCTCACCATCGTGAAAGTGTAACCAGAGGATGACCTTTCGCTCTGAGCGTTACTTTTCTTTATGCCAAACACGATCGAAAGATGACAGACAATTTTCGATCGTGTTTGGCATAAAGGTCTTCTAAACAAGCTTCCATCTTATGGTTTGCGAACTGTTTTTTGTAATTGGTTATCCAGTTTTCTCTCTGATCGCTCACTGAGGGTGATGGTAGATGGCTCTCTGTCTTCTAACTTCTCCACTAATGCCGGTGTTCCCCAAGGCTCAGTTCTTTCCCCACTCTTTTCCACTTGTATATTAATGACCTTTTATTGACTGGAAATCCTATCCATAGTTTTGCCGATGATAGCACATTGCATTCCACTTTCCATTTTGAGAAACCTTGTCCTGCTCAATCAGCTATAACTTCTCGAAAATCTGCTACTAATTCCTTAAATGCCGATCTTCAGGTAATTCTCCAGTGGGGCAAAGACAACTCAACTCCTCTGCTTACCTTTGGTGACACTCCGATTTCTAGGCAAGATGATATATCTCTTTTGGAAATTACCCTGACTTCTAATCTCTCTCTTGGGACAAGCACATTACAAATATTGCTTCCTCTGCATCTAAAAAACTTGGTTTTCTCTTTCGCTCTCAGCGTTACTTTTCTTTTAAACAGCTGTTCACTCTGTACAAATCGCAAATCCACCCTACCATGGAATACTCTTGCCACATATGGGGCGGTGCCCCAAACACATATGGGGCGGTGCCCCAAAACCTCTCTCAGGCTTCTAGATTCCATTCAGTAGAGGGCAGTTAGGTTAATTAATGACTCATCTTTAACAGAGCCTCTCCACTCCCTGTCTCATAGATGTATTGTTTCTGCTGCATGCCTTTTCCACAGATACTTCCATGGGCACTGTTCTTATGAATTGGCTTCTGTAATTCCCGCATCTTTTTCAAAACGGTCCGTGCACGTGCCGCAACCAGTCAACATCCATTTACTGTCCTACTTCAAACTCGCAGAACCAACTTTTCATCTTCCTCCTTTATTTTTAACTGCTGTTTTCTGGAACAACCTTCCTTCATACGTATTTCCTGAAAATTACAATGTACAGTAGTTCAAATCAACAAATATCTTCTTTCGTCTTCTCAACCTCCAAGCCTAGCATGGTACTATGTACTATAGGTTCTAAAATCTCTCTTTTGGGGTTTACATAAAAAAAAAAAAAAAAAAAAATTCACCTTTACGAAAGCAAAAGTCCTTCTCTTTAACCTTGATGGTAGTATGTCCTTAAGTTATTCCCACATCAGTACACTGTGATCACTGTTATCCAGTGGTTCCTTTATCTGCAAATTCTCATTGTATCAATAATCACTGCTGATAATCAGATCAAGAGCATTACTTCCTCTGGTTGCCTCTCGAACATGTTGCTGTAGAAAACAGTCATCCAGTAAATCCTCAAAAATCTTTCTTGTGTGTGAGTGACCAATCTATAAGTTCCTGTCAACATCTGGAAAGTTAAAACCCCGATCATAAGAAATTCTAATTTACTGGGCCACTCTATTTCACTGCACAAATGCTCATTATACTCATCAGATTCATTAGGTCTATAACACACCTACTGTCATTTTTCTTTTCCCAGTGCATATGTCACACCAGACAGACTCAACATTGCATTGTCCACCAACATCAATTGGATGCACTTCCTTAGATTTTGTGTTTCTTAACTAACAGCATAACCCTCCTCCCTTCCTGCCCTGTCTATCCTTTCTGTACACATTGTAATCCCCAAATTCCAATTCTGCACTGGTTATGTCTGTCTGATGCCACATCTCTGATAGCCCAACAATATCTGCCTTTGATGTCTTCTATCAAATTTATTAACTATACTCCTTAGCATTGGTGTACATGCAAGTATACATGCACCTGTTTCTACTCTTACTTACCCTAATGCAGCCCATGTATTTACTTATTCCACTTGACACCCAGCAGTCCTGGACATCTCCATTACCTTGCTTTCCTGGCTGCTGCTCATTCTATAGAAGCAGTGCAAGAATCACTTATGCCTCTGCCACCATTAACCTTTTAGTCTGTGTATCCTCCGCAAGCTAGCAGTTTTCCGATCCACCTAACACTGCCTCAATAGCATCAGCAAATATTCTAGCACCCTTTCTATTTAAGTGTACCCCATCCCTGTAGAAGCAGTCTCTCCTGTCAACAAGCACAGACCAGGCTGGAAAAATTTCTACCCCTTGAGGCTTGCAGAATCTCTCCAGGGTCGAATTGATCGCCAAGGCTCTAATCATACACTCCCTCCTATCATTTCTGGCACTTTCACATTCAATCCTAACTCAACTTTTTTTTTTTTTTTTTAATTTTGACCTGTACTAGTTGAGTAAGTCTGCAGATCTCTTACTCTTAATGTTATTGGTTCCAACGTGTACAACAACATCACCTTTTGTGCCCTTAAAAGTTGATATCTGCTCTACAACGTCATCAACTTTTGTCCCTGGCAGATATACTATACAAGAAGAATAGGTGGAGCAGCACCTCTGGTCCTGTTCCACCTATTCTTCTTGCATAGTATATGCCTCGTCTCCCTGACAATAGTCACCAACAATAACTAGTTCCTTTGGGACCAGTGCATTCTACCTTCGAAATTCCCTGTGTTACATGATGTACAGGAGTGGGCTCTGCCATTCAGCTGGGCAGCTGAACTTGATGGCCCCTCATTAATTTCTTTGAGGGCATTTACCCTACACCTCATGCTGTCATAGGCTCCCATCAGAACGCTGAGTTGCTGAGTTTCTTGACTCTAGGCATCTAGCACACACAAAGACATCCTCCTTGGCTAGATCATGTCCCATTTTTGAAAGTTCAGCAAACATTTCGCACATTTTTTGAGGCTGATGCATTGGAGAATTGTCCCCTTTGTTTCTCCCGAGTCACAGTAGTCTCACTAGTCTGTGATCTTTTCTTTGCAGCTCTAGTCTGGGTCATGATTTCCATTTAAATACAATTTGATTAACAATGAAATTCAATTTAAGATTCATTATATTTTTGATTAATTTACAATGCTATAATAAGCTAGCTGATTCTTAATTGAGTGCTTCGTATTACACTATCTGGTTTTACTTTATATCTTATGCTATCAGTTCAAGATATATATATGTTACGCTATTTCATATCGACTACAATATGGCGGCTAGTTCAAATATATTGGCACCAAGACTTGGGAGTCTTAACTTCCAAAAATTGCCAGTTAAATTCAAAATAAGCTAATGAACGTTACTAAACCTATTTAATATCTCTGTAAAACACAATGTACTATGTTAATTAACAAAGAATAAGGTAAAAATTAAAATACCTATTCCTTTAAAGCAGCTGAAAATCCACCTTATGGCAAAACCTTTGGAATACTAGCAAAACTGGTTGTAGACCTAATGACTCAAATGAGTATAATGAACAACTGTACAGAGAAATAGAGTGAGAGAAATCAGATTGTCTTATAATGGAGAATTTTAATTTCGCAGATATTGACTGGAACTTGTGGGTTGGTCACTCGCACACTAGCAAGACTTGTGGAGTTATTGGATGGTTGTTTTCTAACGCAGCATGTTTGAGAGGCAGCCAGAGGGAGTAATGATCTTGATCTGATTATCAGAAGTGATTCGTCATACATTAAGAATCTTCAGATAAAGGAACTGCTAGGTGGCAGTGATCACAATGTGCTGATATGGGATTTACTTAAAGAGGTGACTGTTTTTAAATTCTATACGGTGGGACCAACTGATGATGTTACCAACAGCAAATTCTAAATGAGAAGCATTCAAAGAATAAATCTTGGAATGCTACTAGGCTTTTCATATCAACTAAGAAATATTGTTCAAGGTTTAGGCTTAAATGGATGTAAAATGAACTAATGAGACAGGTTGCAGGAAAAGAAGAAAAATACGTCAGATACATAAATTAACAGGTGAGACAGATGCCTCTGGTAGATAATAAGCTGGTCTGTAATCAAGTCACAAAGACGTTAGGCAGGCAAAGGCAGAATATGAGAAAATTTTGGCAAAGGATGCAAAGAAAAATTGCAAACTGTTCTTTACTTATTTAAACTCTAGAAGGAAGTGGATGAATCAGATTGGTCCACTTGATATCGATGGTTCAACTGTTGATGATCCTGATCAGGTAGCAAACAAACAAAATGAGTATTTTGCATTTACACATGAGGAGTTATACAGGGAGAGAAATTATCATTATCATCATTAGCCATGTGGAAGCCTGAGGCTTATACTGTACCGGTCAAAAAAAATTTCCAAGTTACTCTGAGAGAGAGAGAAGTAGAAAGGAATGACCAAGAAAGAGAAGAATAATGATTACCACCACTTTGTTTATTGGAGGCTTGAAGTGGTGAAACCCATGTTTAGTCTCTACAGAAAAGTTTCCAGCTTCCCCCCCCCCCCCCCATACTTCTCCTCCAACCCATGCACGGTACTATAGGTTTTGATACCTTTCGTGTTTGGGGTTTTCATAAAAAAAAAAATAAAAAAAAATCCAGATCAGGACACTGGGTGTGCCAAGCCCATACTCACCAGATGTGATGAGCCTCAGAGGTGTATTAAACTCTAGTAGTGAGCTAAATGATTTTGTAATACCTGAGCAAAGTGGAGCAGAAACTGTCAGAGACAAATACACGTATAAGAAATGCACTTGGTGGATGGAATCTATTCAGTTATTAAAAGAGGCAGCAAGAATTAAGCAAACCCGTAGCAGAGTCGTCATGAGCGGGAGTGCAGTAGCACACGCTCTTTGTGTAGACTGGGGTTCAAGCTCCTGACTGCTAAATACAGTCGATCTGCCAACCCGAACTGGACCAGCGTGGCAGATTATGGTCCATTTCCCTCAGCATGAATTGTTGAGGAGGCTTCCATCCTGCAGTGGGTTGATAATGGCTGCAGTTTACCTTTTTCTAGCCATAATTATGAGAGCTTCCTTGGACTCAGTGGAGGTACCCATGGACTGGAGATGTGCAAATGTGACCCCCCAATTCACAAAGGAGAATCAAAGGGTGACACAAGTAATTACAGACCTGTTAGTTTAGCTTCTGCTCTGGGGAAATTAAAGAGATACTGGTCAAAGAATCACTGTAGGATCATCTAGCAAGACTTCAGTTATAATTCGGACACAGCATGGGTTTGTTAAGGGGAAGTCTTGTCTGACAAATTTGATTGGTTACTATGATGTGGTCACAAAGGAAGTAGATGCAAAGAATAATTTTGATATCATATAGTTGGATCTTAGGAAGGCTTTTGATACTGTTGCACATGTAAGACTGCTGTACAAATTGGAGCAGTGTGGCATTGAGGGCAAATTGCTGCTATGGATAAAGAGATGGTTTAGTGGGAGAAGGCAGAGAGTGGTAATCAATGGACACTGCTGTTCATGCACTAATGTTATTAGTGTTGGGCCCATTGTTGTTTTGTATATTTATTAGTGATATTGATGAAGGTATATCAGGCTTAATGTCTAAGCTTGCAGACAATATGAAGGTTGGCAAGTTTGTTAATGACACTAATGACAGTACACTACTGCAACAGGATCTAGAAAAGTTCAGCAGGTAGGCTGAGAGGCAGCAACTGAGGTTTAACATTGACAAATGTAAAGTTCTGCATATGGGTAACGTATCAACTGTGCGGTACTACATTCAGGGTGATATAGAATGAAAAGGACCTGGAGGTAATTGTGTAGTGAGATATGAAATTTTCTGAGCAGTGCATACAGTCTGCAAGAGTAGCTCATGGTGTCAATTGTATACAGGAATTTTTCTAGCAGGGATAAGGAGGTGATTATCCCCTTGTAGCAATGGTCAGGCACACCACGAATACTGTATACAGGATTGGGTGCCTCATTTTAGGAAGGATGTAGTGCTGCTGGAACGAGTACATAAAAGGGCAACAAGATTAGTGAATGGAACAGTGTTGCTCTTATGAAGAAAGGCTTAAGTTATGCAATTTACAGTGTCTGTAGTTTAGGCACCTGCAAGGTGATCTGATTGAGGTGTATAAGGCCTTGAATGGTTTGAGCAGGTTCAATGCTGATGGGATTCTTCCTCAGATTACAAACCTGAGGGGTCCATAGATTCTAACTAAGAAAGACTATCATACTAGGCTGGATACACCGGTTCTCGTCCGATCACCGAAGTTAAGCAGCGTTAGGCCTGGTCAGTACTTGGGAGGGTGACCACCTGGGGATACCGGGTGTAGTTGGCTTTTTTGATTGGATACTATGATGCAGTCACAAAGGAACTGGATGCAGGGAATAACTTTGATATTATATACTTGGATCTTAGAAAGGCTTTTGATACTGTTGCACATGGAAGACTGCTGCACAAATTGGAGCAGTGTAACATTGGAGGCAAATTGCTGCTGTGGTTAAAGGGGTGGCTGAGGGGGAGAAGACAGAGTGGTAATCAATGGACACTGCTCGTCGTGGACTAATGTTATTAGTGGAGTCCCTCAGGGCTCAGTGTTGGGTCCATTATTGTTTTCTGTATTCATAAATGATATTGATGATGGTATATCAAGCTTAATGTCGAAGTTTGCAGACGATACAAAGGTAGGCAGGGTTGTCAAGGACACTACTGACACTATGCTGCTGCAACAGGATCTGGAAAGGTTGAGCAGATGGGCTGAGAGGTGGCAAATGAAGTTTAACATTGACAAATGTAAAGTACTACACATGGGAAACAGCAACCCCAGAGCAACGTATCAACTCTGTGGTACTACACTGACAGTGGTAGAGAATGAAAGGGACTTGGGGGTGGTTGTGCAGGCAGATATGAAGTTCTCTGAGCAGTGCAGACGGGCTGCAAGAGTAGCTCATTGTGTATTGTCAATGATATATAGGAATTTTTCTAGCAGGGATAAGGAGGTGATTATTCCCTTGTATAAGGCAATGGTCAGGCCACACCTAGAGTCTGTATACAGACCTGGAGGCCTCATTTCAAGAAGGATGTAGAGCTGCTGGAACGAGTACAGAGAAGGGCAACAAGATTAGTGAATGGAACAAAGGGGTGCTCTTACGAAGAAAGGCTTAAGATTTGCAAATTACAGTGTCTGGAGACTAGGCACCAGCGAGGTGATCTGATAGAGGTGTATAAAGCATTGAATGGTTTGAGCATGCTCAATGCTGATGGGATTCTTCCTCTAGCTCAGAATAATCACCTGAGAGGGCATAACTTCAAATTGAGGAAAGACAGATGTAGGATAGACGTGCGGAAATTTGCCTTTAGCCAGCGAGTGGTTGGTTGGTGGAACAGACTTCCATCCCTTGTCGTGGAAGTTGATAGCCTAAATAAGTTTAAGGCTCAGCTGGACAGGTATTTTGAACGAACAGAGGGGTGAAGTGGGAGTGGTTTTTTTTTTTTTTTGGCTGATGCTGCATAAGCTTGCTTTCTTGCATCAAATGCCTCTACTAATGCTAATGCTAAAAGACAGTTGTAGATGTGTGGAAATTTGCCTTTAGCCAGCGGGTGGTTGATTTCTGGAAGAAACTTTCATCTGTCATTGTTGAAGTGAACAGCTTAAATAAATTCAAGGCAGAACTAGACAAACATTTGGAACAAACGGATGGGTGAAATGGGAAGGGTTTTTTTTTTTTTTTTTTTTTTTTGGCCGATACTGTATAAGCTTGCTTTCTTGCATCATTTGCCTCTACTAATGCTAGCTTCTTTGATAGATTCCAATTTCTCAGATAACAAAAGTAATCAGGTTTTCTCCTACCTGAAGATTCTAAGATATTTCAGTGCACCATTGATGCAAAAAAGCTTCTGAACCCATTTCTTTGTTTTAACTTGATGCTGAGGTGAAATATGTTTACTTTAAAAGTTGCAATATTTGAGTTTAACCTTTCCACATTTGGACAACATTTCTCTCAGGGTTTTTATTTGCAAATGAACTGTCTTTTATACATTACAGAGGAATTACAACTTTACCATCATTTGTAAACATTCATTTCTATACATATAATTTCTGCACTTTGGAACTAGTGTCCCACATACTATTATTTTTTGTCTCTCATTACTGTTCCTCTAGCAGACATATTCCTGTATGGTATTTACCTGTGAAACATATATATTACAGTTTATGATAACAATGCTGTTAAAATGGGTAAAAATATAATGCTGTTTAGCAGATGCCATGTTTGATTAATAGCACATTATACTAATAATAAACTGAGCAACTTATATTTATGTGAATTGAATAATACCATCTGTGTTTAATTTCTCTTATACGGGATTTTATTTTAATATTGTTTATTGCTTTGGATGTAGAATTGTCTCATAAGAAAACTTGAAGATTTTGATAACTTGGTAGAAGAAAGATTTATGATACATTGAGCAAATAATTCACATTTTATAAGGGGATGCCACTGCAATAAGGTGTGGAAAAATTAAACAGATGGGCCGAGTGAGAAGTGGCATGTTAAAGTTTAGCATTGAGAAATGCAAGGTACTGTATTTGTAAATATTATGTTAATTAATCTGAGGATAACATAGCAACTGTGTGGTACCGCATTGAATATATTGTAGAGAATGAAAAGGACCTGGCAGTAATTGTGCAGTTAGACACAAAGTTCTCTGAATAGTGAAGACAAGCTTCTGGAGGTTTATCAGAGGTATAAAGGAATTTTACCAGCAAGTATTAAGGACGTGATTATCTTGTACGAGACATTGGTTAGGCCTGGCATATTCTCATTTTAGGTTTTGTTCTTTTAATGTGGTTGGTAACGCTTTGCAGCCACCAACATTTTACTGATTTACTTCTGTTTTTATTTATTATTTAGTTTATATATATATTGTATTTTTTTGTTATTGTTGTTGCCAAAATTGATATTTGCTTTAGTTGTTAGTATTGCCCTAAGAATGATTATTTTGTTGCGCCCAAGTTTTATTAAATTAAAAATGTACACGTGGGTTGATGTATTTATCAGCTTATACAGCCAAGTATTACAAGAATGATCAGGTAACCACACTACCAATATGTATAAATTTTTCAAGCTGTGATTGGCATACACTTTCACTATCGTTTGCTTTGCTATGTGTTCTTGTGTTGCATCAGTGAAAATGTGTATAGCAAGAATAGTCAACCTAACAAGAGTTGCACCATTTGTAACTCTTGTTATTTGCATGCCTCCTAATGCAAAAAAAAAAAAAAAAAAAATATATATATATATATATATATATATATATATAATATTATTAGTATAAAATACAGTAAGTAGATGTTTATGCATAGAAATAAACTAATGAAAATACGGTGTACCCTGGGAGCGATATACGTTGTGAACGAAGGGGGGAAGAAAGGAACCGGAAAAAATAATTGTAACGATTGAAAAGTAAACCAAATGAATTTTTTTTGAAATGAACGTACAGAGCATGTCGGAAACAGAAGTAAGAGCATTGCTGTCTTTTTCATGATTTTGGTGGATGACCTCTGATGAAGACACAAAAATCATGAAAGACTGCAATGCTATCTCCACCTTGGTCGTTTCTTCAAAAAATTCATTTGGTTTACTTTTCAATCGTTACAATTATTTTTTTCTGGTTCCTTTCTTCCCCCCTTCATTCACAACATATATCGCTCCCAGGGTACACCGTATTTTCATTAGTTTATTTCTATGCATAAACATCTACTTACTGTATTTTATACTAATAATATTTAATATTTTATATTTTATATATATACACTATGGCTGTAGGGTACTTTTGCAATAGCAGTGACCCTGATCCATAATTCATGTTAATCTAATTCTTAATTTTCTTCCCCTCTGTAGCATATAACTTCTCTATTGCATTATTCTTGATGATTATATATATATATATAATAGGAACAATTTATAAATATCTTATGCAATATAATCCAGATCGGATTAATGCCATCTATTTTAGATAGGACATTACATCCGTCGTAATATATTTATTTATTATAGCTTAAGTAAAATAGGTACGTGCTATTTAATAGTATATTATGTTTGATATGATGGTGGTGGCCGAAAATATAAAACCAATTCTATATAAATATAAGAACATATGTATTTTAACAAGCTGCCCAAAAATATACCTGTAGATCAAAACACCAAGTAACTCTATAATTGCCGATACCGGCCCCCGTGGCCAAACCTAGTAAAAAATAATCATTAGTAAAACAAAGTAATAATAATATAATACCAAATGTTAATTATAGGTGATAGGATACATTGAAAGGGACTTTATCGAGGCATAACCCTCTCAATATATCCCACTCATAATTAACAGAGCTTATCTGTTTCTGTTGTCGTCTGCCTGTATAACATGGTCAAATATGTAATATTAAAAGTTTATTGGTTAAGTAGATAAATAGTTAGGAAATAATTTAGTTGTTAACAGGCAGGATGACATTTAGCCCGACCGATAGCTAAAACACATATATAGAAAACTTGAAGAAGCAATTATTTATAATGAAGAGAAAAAGAGAACCAATATCAATCTATAATTTTCATATAAATAGTACAAAAGAAACTATCGCTAAAATAAGGAGAACGGAAGTAAGGTTTAAGTATAGTAATAGTACCTCAATCGCCCTCGAATTGCTCTAATAGTTCATGAGGTAAGAAAAATAGGATTCGATAGTCTATAGTTAAAAGTAAAGAAAAAGCGTTAATGCAAAAGTACGTAGGATAATACCAGGAGCGTAACTTCCTGTCCCTTATAGAAAGGGATCCTGGTATATCATAAGGATAATACTGAAATATAGGATAATATAAGGCATAACATAGAAAAATAGCAAACAGTGGAATGGCTAATTCCTACAAGCTATAAAAAGTGGTATAAAGGCCCATTATATTCAATAAATCTGTTTACAACATTAAATAAATAAATGATTAGGAGATAGCAAACATTTTACCACAAAGAAAAGAAATATAGGAAAGACCGCATGGTAGAGCACGTGTTATTATATCTCCGATGATAGTTGATGCCAGCGCCCTCACAGTTCTGACATGTAAATTTAGTTAACAAAATAAACCAAATAAATTAAATTAAATAACTAAATAGAGTGCGCGCCCTCTAGATTTATAGTTAAGTGTGTAGAACTAACAAATATTATGTATTATATTTAGAGGAGTACCGTAGAAAAAGACGATAGATATAAGGTTCTCAGTAGCAAAAGAGAGAAGCCAAGAAATTAATTCCTACCCTAGAAGCAAATATAGGTACCACTTTTTCAATGAGCGTAAACTATATCTGTCTTACTCCTAAGGTAGTGCCTACTATGTACAGGCTCTGTAGATGCCGCTAAATGTCAATAATACAGTCGTTACAGGAATACCTATAAAGAGTGTATGGCCTATATTATTAATACTGCAAAACTTTAGATATAATGTAATGCTGGTTAAGATGATTATAACATTTATTAATTGCTATATGCAGGTTTGCTATAACTATAGCAGGTTCGCTATAGTTATATACAAAAGTTTACGACAAACGTAACAAATTCGGATTTAAATCCATAGATCTAACAAGCTGGTATTCAAATATCTCCAAACAGTTTCACAAAAATATAATAGTTTCACAATGTATTAGAAGGATGAAGATATGCAACAATACTGATAATATAATATTTAAAATAACTAAATGCATAAGGCATAATACATTAACAGTTTAATATCTATATAATATCGGTGTGTAGATACACCATAGACAACTCTTAAACTACAAAGTAGTTGTTGTAGACATCATTTGCTCTTTCTCATATTGTGCTCTGCCTTCACGACGAGTTGCCCTGATATTGCACTACCTCGAATAAGTAACGCTTCACTAATAGAGAAGACTATTGTTGCTTATTCTCAGTGGGTGGGCAGGTACGCTGGCATTGCAGACATGACGACCCAGTTGTGAAGATAATCACACAATATGAGAGATGCCAAAAGGTGTACAGTAATCCCCCGCTATTCGCGAGGGTTAACGTTCCTGAGAAATGTTGTGAATACTGAGTTATGGCGCCCATAGTAATAAAGGGGTTCCGTTCCAAAGTATGACATATATAAGAAAAACTAGTCTAAATTTTTGTCTATGTACGTATTATATGTACCTTCATAATATGACTATTTACATGGTCATATTATGACTATGTAAATGATTATGATTATGACTAGTAGACAGTACATAGTGAAATGCAAGCATATGGCATCGAAATGAAAATAAGAAACAATTTAATATTAAATGTAATATGCCTTTGCTAGCAAAAAAACTTATCCTGCCAGTGCTATCACCTGTTTCGCTAAAGTGTTGATAAAGGAGTTTTGCCTTTTCACGAATGATGAGTGAACGTAACAGAATTTTATTTTGAGTTCGGTCTTCTATCCACAGATTTAAAGATTTTTCCATTTTTTCTAATTTAACATCACGAGTTACAGAGCAAATTTTTGAAGCAGTTAACGCGTTTTCACGGACACTACGGTGGATTTTTTCTTCAGATTTTTTTTATTGATCGTACCGTTGACTCATTGATTTTATAATGTTTTGCCACTGAGGAGACACTTTCACCATTAGAAATTTTATCTAATAACTCAACAATTTTATTCGCTAATGTCATCACCTTCTTTGATATTTTCACATTTCTCTTGTTATTCGTAGCCATATTTTTGTAGGGGTTAGAAAGACCTTGTCCACAATAAAGTCATTTTCTTCCGTTAACACACTCGGAAAAGTCTGTTTTACACTGCAAAACGGTAGATTTATCACTTTTGTAAGCATATAAATTAAAAGCAAACGACGAAACCTTCCCTGACAAGCGCATAACACATACTGAACAAGGATTAGCAAGAAACATCCACGCTCGCGATTTTGTCACCCCTCTCCCCCCACCCACTGAGCACTGTTTTCACCGGGAAAGATAATTTTAGCCACGCCCATGTTTTTTTATGGTGGAAAATATTCACGGCGCTTTAAAATTCACATTTTTTTTAGGTTTCATTTTATATTAAATCAGCGATCGCAAATAAGCGAAACCGCGAATAGCTGGGGTTTACTGTATATGACAATATTTAAAATAACTAAATGCACAATGGATAATACATTAAGAGTTTAATATCTATAATATCGGTGTGTAGATACACCATAGACAACTCTTAAGAATCTACAAAGTAGTTGTTGTAGGCACCATTTGCTCTTTCTCATATTGTTCTCTGCCTTCACAACGAGTTGCCATGATATGGTGGTACTCACTGAGAATAAGTAACAATAGTCTTCTCTATTAGTGAAGCGTTACTTATTCGAGGTAGTGCAATATCATGGCAACTCGTCGTGAAGGCAGAGCACAATATGAGAAAGAGCAAATGATGCCTACAACAACTACTTTGTAGTTCCTTAAGAGTTGTCTATGGTGTATCTACACACCGATATTATATAGATATTAAACTCTTAATGTATTATGCCTTGTGCATTTAGTTATTTTAAATATTGTCATATACACCTTTTGGCATCTCGCATATTGTGTGATTATCTTCACAACTGGGTCGTCGTGTCTGCGATACCAGGGTATCTGCCCACCCACTGATGATAGGCCAATAGCCTTGAAACATGTCTGGGTGGTGGTGTTCACTGAGAATAAGTAACAATAGTCTTCTCTATTAGTGAAGCGTTACTTATTCGAGGTAGTGCAATATCATGGCAACTTGTCGTGAAGGCTGAGCACAATATGAGAATGAGCAAATGATAACTACAACTACTACTTTGCAGTTTCTTAAGAGTTGTCTATGGTGTATCTACACACCGATATTATATTGATAATATAATAAACACACTCATTGATTTCAGACTTAAGTTGATTGACAATGGATTCCCAGAACGTTTTATAACTAGAAGCCTGCATATAGCTATTTTGATAGCTATTAATAAATGTCATAATCATCATAATCTGATATCATAAAATCATAAAATGTCATAATCATTTGCATTAATGCTTTTTCTTTACTTTTAACTACAGACTATCGAATCCTATTTTTCTTACCTCATGAACTATTAGAGCAATTCAACGACGATTGAGGTACTATTACTATACTTAAACCTTACTTCCGTTCTCCTTATTTTAGCGATAGCTTCTTTTGTACCTATTTATATGAAAATTATAGATTGATATTGGTTCTCTTTTTCTCTTCATTCTAAATAATTGCTTCTTCCAGTTTTCTATATGTGTTTTTAGCTATCGTTCGGGCTAAATATCATCCTGCCTGTTAACAACTAAATTACTTCCTAACTATTTATCTACTTAATCACTAAACTTTTAATATTACATATTTGACCATCTTATTCAGGCAGACGACAACAGAAACGGATAGCTCTGTTAAGCTGTCTGTTTGAGTGGGATATATTGAGAGGGTTATGCCTCGATAAAGTCCCTTTCAATGTATCCTATCACCTATAATTAACATTTGGAATTATATTATTATTACTTTGTTTTTCTAATGATTATTTTTTACTAGGTTTGGCCATGTGGGCCGGTATCGGCGATTATAGAGTTACTTGGTGTTTTGATCTACGGGCATATTTTTGGGCAGCTTGTTAAAATACATATGTTCTTATATTTATATAGAATTGGTTTTATATTTTCGGCCACCACCATCATATCTAACATAATATACTATTAAATAACATGTACCTATTTTACTTAAGCTATAATAAATATATACATATACATACACAGTAGACTCGATTTTCTGTTATAGATGGTAAAAAACAAATCCCGGATAATCGATTTCCTGGTTAATCCAAAAATACAGAAGTCCCCAAGATATGTTCCAGGACTTCGTCGAGTTTTACGTAACTCGGGAATGACTAGTATATTATTTTGAAATCTGAATTCAGTGCGATACTTTTTAATTTAATGTTTGACCATTTTCATACATCCTTATTAGTTTAATTTTCTGATCCAAATCGATCGCTTTCCTTTTCTTGGTAGATTTACTAATAGCGCTGTCACTTATTCTCTTAGTCGGCACTATGATAACGGTCAAAATTAAATTTTCTGTAAAGGACTTCACAGGGTTAAGGCAAAAACTCACTATTTATCACCCCACGCGAGCTCACATTTTTTCTGGAGGTCACCAAAAAACCTCAATAACAATTTGCACTTTCTATTTTATTGGGCTTTTCTGTTAGCGCAATCAATTATAAATGGATAGTAAACTCGATCGTATTGCATGTTGCAATGATACCGATAGCTGGAATTCTGTGGGTTTTTACGTTATTATGAAGTGTGTGTGTGTGTGTCCCCTTCAATGAAATCTTCAGTCACAAAAAAAAAAAAAAAACCAATTGTAAGAATCTTTCTTATTTTTTTGCTTGTTACTCCGTATCTCACTTGTGCAATTTGTGCGTGCCGTGATTGTCGTTATTGATTGCTTACTTATTATTATTTTTTTTGTTGTTGTTTTAAATTTTACAATCCTAAAAAAAACAAAAATAAAAAAAAATTGAGTGAAAACAAAAAAATTTACAAAAATGTAAATCCATAGCTGCGTAAGTTAGGGACTTACTGTATCGAATCTATGGAAAAAATATGGCGATGGATCATATTTTACTGGACACATCGTACCACATGTGTCCAGTACGATGCTTCCCTTTATTTTTTGTGATGTTGATTTTAAATCTAATAGCTTCCCTTTATTTTTTACACTGTAACTTTTGAATAATTTCAATTCTTTGTTTAACTGAAAGCGCAACTCTTTTGCATTTACCCATCATTTTTGTGATTTCTAAAAAAATATGTTTACTATAAAAAAAAAAATTTTGACATCCCTGACATAAATAACAAAACAAAATTTGTCTTTTTGCACTGAGATGGAGTACAACAATTGATGTGACACACTAAAACAAACTAAACTTTTTTTTTTTTTTTTTTTTTTCTGCAAGATAATAGGCACATCAAAATACGGTTAATCTCCCAACGATGTCTTATAATGCCGCTTGTTTATACCTTTTCTAGTTATTACTTACATTTTTGATTTCTGGTTAATTTTTTATTATTTTTTTAAATTTGGAGTCTTGGAGTGTCCCGGTAAATTGAGAGTCTGCCGTATATATATATATATATAAACTTAAATGAACTTAACCAATAAAATTACAAAAAATAAAAGTAAAATGGGTGGGGGGGAGAAAAAGTGAAGAGGAGGGTACTGTTTGAAGCAACGTTCCTTATATAATTGAGAACATACAAGCCAATTCAAAAGAAATTTTGCTGGGTGCCATTCTGCCGTCCCCCTGAATGGCACCTGTTTCCGAATTATGTGAAATCTCACAAAATTGGAAGCGTGGACTACCAACAATACATGAACAAATGAATTAAAAATAATAATTAATAAAATAAATATATAGAAATAAATTAGACTATAGATAGTCTAATTTGTTTCTATATATTTTCATTTCAACTATTGTTTTGTCACATTTTACTAATATGGTTTAGCATGCGAGTACTAGGTTTCCTGTCTTATTATTTTTCGCTGCATAAGGAACACCGCCACGTAAATCTATTGCATTGGCGGTTTGATTTTAGTATCATTCCGTCGTTGCATGGATTTGTTTAGCATTTGAAATGCAGTGATTGCACAATTGAGATACGGAGTAACAAGTTTACGAAGCTTAAAAAATAGGAATGAAGAGAAGATTCTGAAGATTCGTTTGTTTTTTTATATCACTGAAAATTTCAGTAAAGGGGACACACATTTCACCATAATAACATAAAAACCCACAGAATTCCAGAACTATCGGTATTATTGCAACTGTGATAAGATCGAGTTTACTACCCATTTATAATGAAATGCACTAACAGAAAAGCCCAATCAACTGGAAACTGCAAATTATTTTTAGTTTTATGATTGTTACCACCAGAAATGTGCTTTAGTAAAATGTGAGCTCCCGTGAGGTGATAATAGTGTTCCCACCTTAACCCTATGAAGGTCTTTACAGAAAATTTCATTTTGACCATTATCATGGTGCCGACTAAGAGAATAAGTGACAGCAGTACTAATAAATCTACCAAGAAAAAAGGAAAGCAATCAATTTTGGATCAGAAAATTAAAATAATAAGGATGTATGAAAATGATGAAACATTAACAAGTATTGCATGGAATTTAGCTTTTTGACAGTGTCAACAGTGAACACAATAATAACCAGCAAAAACAGAATACGAGAAGCGTTGAAGGGAACGGCACAAATGAAGTCAACTATAATAACCAAGGCTATGAAATACATATCAGTTTTTACAGTACAGTATTAGCATTAGCATTAGTAGAGGCATTTGATGCAAGAAAGCAAGCTTATGCAGCATCAGCCAAAAAAAAAAAAAAAACAAAAAAAAAACAAACCCCACTTCCACTTCACCCCTCTGTTCGTTCAAATACCTGTCCAGGTGAGCCTTAAACTTATTTAGGCTATCAACTTCCACTACAAGTGATGGAAGTCTGTTCCACCAACCAACCACCCGCTGGCTAAAGGCAAATTTCCGCACGTCTATCCTACATCTGTCTTTCCTCAATTTGAATTTATGCCCTCTCAGGTGATTATTCTGAGCTAGAGGAAGAATCCCATCAGCATTGAGCATGCTCAAACCATTCAAGGCTTTGTACACCTCTATCAGATCACCTCGGTGGTGCCTAGTCTCCAGACACTGTAATTTGCAAAACTTAAGCTCTTTCTTCGTAAGAGCACCCCTTTGTTCCATTCACTAATCTTGTTGCCCTTCTCTGTACTCGTTCCAGCAGCTCTACATCCTTCTTGAAATGAGGCCTCCAGACCTCTATACAGTACTCTAGGTGTGGCCTGACCATTGCCTTATACAAGGGAATAATCACCTCCTTATCCCTGCTGGAAAAATTCCTGTATATCATTGACAATACTCCATGAGCTACTCTTGCAGCCCGTCTGCACTGCTCATAGAACTTCATATCTGCCTGCACAACCACCCCCAAGTCCCTTTCATTCTCTACCACTGTCAGTGTAGTACCACAGAGTTGATACGTTGCTCTGGGGTTGCTGTTTCCCATGTGTAGTACTTTACATTTGTCAATGTTAAACTTCATTTGCCACCTCTCAGCCCATCTGCTCAACCTTTCCAGATCCTGTTGCAGCAGCATAGTGTCAGTAGTGTCCTTGACAACCCTGCCAACCTTTGTATTGTCTGCAAACTTGGACAATAAGCTTGATATACCATCATCAATATCATTTATAAATACAGAAAACAATAATGGACCCAACACTGAGCCCTGAGGGATTCCACTAATAACATTAGTCCACGATGAGCAGTGTCCATTGATTACCACTCTCTGTCTTCTCCCCCTCAACCACCCCTTTATCCATAGCAGCAATTTGCCTCCAATGTCACACTGCTCCAATTTGTGTAGCAGTCTTCCATGTGCAACAGTATCAAAAGCCTTTCTAAGATCCAAGTATATAATATCAAAGTTATTCCCTGCATCCAGTTCTTTTGTGACTGCATCATAGTATCAAATCAAATTGGTCAGGCAAGACTTCCCCTTAACAAAACCATGCTGTGTCTGAGCTATAACTGAAGTCTTGTCTAAATGATCCTGCAGTGCTTCTTTAACCAGTGCCTCCATTAATTTTCCTGGAACAGAAGTTAAGCTCACAGGTCTATAGTTACTTGTGTCAGCCTTTGATCCTCCTTTGTGAATTGGGGTCACATTTGCACATTTCCAGTCTATGGGTACCTCCCCTGAGTCCAAGGAAGCTCTCATAATTATGGCTAAGGGTTTGCTTACTTCCTTTGCTGCCTCCTTTAATATAACTGGATAGATCCCATCCACCCTGGCTGCCTTTCTTGTGTTTATCTTCAACAGTTTCTCCTCCGCTTTACTCCCAGTTATTTCAAGATTCTGTAGCTTACTGCTAGAGTTGAATACACCTCTGGCTTTCCCCTCGCTAAATAACTCATCATGTGTGAATGTCGATGCAAAATATTCATTTAGTTTGTTAGCTACCTGAGCAGGATCATCAACAGTTGACCCATCGATATCAAGGGGACCAATCTGATTCATCCCCTTCCTTCTAGAGTTTACATAAGTAAAGAACTCTTTGCTGTTTTTCTTTGCATCCCTTGCCAAGGATTTCTCTTAATCTCCCTTCGCCTGCCTAACTTCCTTTGTAACTTGGTTGCATATCAACTTGTATCTATCATAGGCTTCTGTGTCATGTGTTAATTTGTAAGTATCCTATGCATTTTTCTTCTCTGCCATATGCCTCATTAGTTCATCTGACATCCATTTTGGCCTAAACCTTGAACAATATTTCTTAGTTGGTATGTAAAGCCTAGTAGCTTCCAAGATAAGTTCTTTGAATGCTTCCCATTTTGAATTTGCTGTTGGTAATATCATTAGTTGGTCCCACTGTATAGAATTTAAATACTGTCTCAGTCCATCGTAGTCGCCTTTACGGAAGCAATAACCCTTCCCTTTACCCCTAATGGTAGTTACCTCTTTGAGTAAATCCCACTTCAGCACACTGTGATCACTGCCACCTAGTGGTTCATTTATCTGCAGATTCTTAATGCATGAAGAATCCCTGCTGATAATCAAAGCAAGAGTATTACTCCCTCTAGTTGCCTCCTGAACATGCTGATGTAGAAAACAACCATCCAATAAATCCACAAAAGCCCTGCTAGTGTGTGAGTAACCAGCCCCCAAATTCCAGTCAATATCTGGGAAATTAAAATCTCCCATTATAAGACTCTCTGATTTACTGGCCCACTCTATTTCCCTGTGCAGTTCCTTATTATACTCATCAGAGTCATTAGGCCTACAGCACACTCCTACTCTCAATTTTGATCTCCCAATGTTTATGTCACACCAAACTGACTCCACACTGCACTGTCCAGCGATGTCGACTGGCTTCACTTCCTTGGTTTTTATGTGTTTCTTAACTAATAGCGTAACCCCTCCCCCCTTCCTATCCTGTCTATTCTTTCTGTAGACGTTGTACTCCCCAAATTGCAGTTCTGCATCCCTTATATCTGTGTGACACCATGTCTCTGATATCCCAACAATATCTGCCTTTGATGTTTTTAGCAATACCTCAAATTCATCAAATTTATTTACTAAACTCCTAGCATTGGTGTACACGCAAGTATACCTGCACCTGTTTCTATTCTTAGCTACCCTAACACAACCCATGTGTTTACTTGTACTCCAGTGATTCCCAGCAGTCTCTGAAATATCATGCTTCTGCTCATTCTAATAGAAGCAGTGCAAGAATCTCTTTCACCTCTGCCAGTGGCTACTGTCAATCTATTGGTCTTTGTTTCCCCCCAAGCTAGCAGTTTTCCGACCCACCTAACACTGCCTCGATAGCATCAGCAAATATTCTTGCACCCTTTCTATTTAAGTGTATCCCATCCCTGTAGAAGCAATCTCTCCTGTTAACAAGTACAGTCCAGGTTGAAAAAAATTCTACCCCTTGAGCCTTGCACAATCTTTTCAGGGCCGAATTGATCGACAAGGCTCTCATCATATACTCCCTCCTGTCGTGTCTGGGCAGAATTGCAGATACTTTCAAATTCAACCCTAATTCTCGGCTTTTGTTCAACAGTGACCTGTACTTGTTAAGTAATTCTGCCGGTCTCCTACTCTTAATATTATTAGGGCCAACGTGTACAACTATATCACCTTTTGTGCCCTTAAAAGATGATATTCGCTCTACAACGTCATCAACCTTTGCCTCGGGCATATCATAACAGGCCCACAATATGGACCTGCAGAGACTAATCCTGCAAGGGAAGATTAAAAGCAAAAGAGCAAAAGGAAGACCAAGAAAAAAGGTGGCTTGATAATATTAAAGAATGAACAGAGGGTCTTACAACACAGAACTATTTTGCAAAGCAACAGACAAGAGTTGGCTGAAAAATATTGGTCTCCAATGTTTAAATTGAATGTGGAACCTGAAGAAGGTTTTCTTTTCTTATGTGTCACTCCAGCTACTTCACTACTATCCCAAGATAAAGTTTTTAATTGAAGTAATTAAAAATATATAACTATTTCTTCATCCTTCCAAGGATATTATGTGGATTTTGTAATTTTGGCTTATCAGGGATATAGTAGCAATATTTCGTTAGTCGTTCCTGTTTTTTTTTTTTTTTTTTTTTGTGAAAATCCAGAACACGAGAGGTATTAGCACCTATAGTGCTTAGTACTGTGCATGGGTTGAAGGTTGAGAAGAAGAGAAGATATTTGTTGACATTAGACTTGAACTTCTGTAGACTGTAATTTTCAGAAAATGCGTATGAAGGAAGGTTGTTCCAGAAAATGGCAGTTGAATGAATAAATGAGGAAGATGAGAAGTTGGTTCTGTGAGTTTGAAGTTGGACAGTAAATGGATGTTGATTGGTGGCACCACATGTTTGGATTGATTTGAAAGAGAGAGCTGGAATTATAGAGCCATTCAGAAGAACAGTGTCCATGGAAGTATCTGTAGAAAAGGCATGCAGCAGAAACAGTACGTCTATGACACAGAGAGTGGAGAGAGTCTGTTAGAGAGGATTCATTAATTAATCTAACTGCCCTCTTCTGAATGGAATCTAGAAGCCTGAGAGAGGTTTCGGGGGCACAGCCCCAGATGTGGTAACAATATTCCATGGTAGTGTGGATTTGCGATTTGTACAGATTTGTAAGATTTCTGCATTACTTTTCTTCCAAACAGCTGTTTGGAAGGAAAGTAATGCAGAGAGCGAAAGGGAAAACCAAGCTTCTTAGATGGAGAGGAAGCAATATTTGTAATGTGCTTGTGCCAAGAGAGAGATTAGAAGTCAGGGTAATCCCCAAAAGAGATATTATCAACTTGCCTAGAAATCGGAGTGTCACCAAAGATAAGCATAGTAGCAGAAGAATCCACTTTCCATTTTGAAAGTGGATTCTTTTGCGGACAGAACTGAATTTTTGAAAGATTAAAATCAACTAAGTTGTCTTTGCCGTACTGGAGAATTACCTGGAGATCAGCATTTAAGGAATTGGTAGCAGGTAAGCTGATTGATCAGGGCGAGGTTTCTCAAAATGGAAAGTGGACTGTTTTGCTGATAGCAGTGTGCTATCAGCAAAACTATGCATAGGATTTCTGGTCAATGGAAGAAGGTTAGTAATATAGAAGAGTGGGGGAAAGAACTGAACCTTTAGGGACACCAGCATTAGTGGAGAAATCTACCATCACCCCCAGTGAGTGGACAGAGAGAAAACTGGATAACCAACTATAAAAAACATTTGGCAAACCATAAGATGGAAGCTTGTTTAGAAGGCCTTTGTGCCGAACAGGATCAAAAGCATTTGAAATGTCGAGAGCAACTGCTTGTGTTTCACCTAACTTTTCCATTGAAATTGTCCATAAATGGGTAACTTGAACCAGAATATCACCAGTGGACTGACACTGACAGAATCCATATTGGCAATCGTTAATCAGATGGAAGGTTTCTAGGTAGTTTAAGAGTTGGCGGTTAATAGATTTCTCCATTACTTTAGAAAGAGTAAAATAATTGCAATGGGACGATAATTGGATGGGGGAGAGATTTGTCACCCTTTTTAGTAACTGGCTGGATATGAGCAAATTTCCAAGCAGAAGGAAAAACACTGGTGGAATAAGAAAGTGAAAAAATGCGGCAAAGAACAGGAGTAAGTTCAGGAGTGCAGGTTTTGAGAACAGGTGGAGAAATACCATCAGGACCTGGAGGTTTCTTAGCATCAAGATACATTAAAATCCTTCTGACATCTTTTTGGCGGAAGACCACAGGAGGCATTGAATAGAGCATGTTAGAAATGGTGGGAGGTGTTTTACCAAGATCCTTAATACATAAGTTGCAAGTAAAATGGGAAGCTAGCAGGCCAGCTTTATCCTTGGCTTAAGTGACAATAGAACCATCTGGTTTTGATAAAGGTGGGAGCAGAGATGGGCAAAAGTTGTGGCCAATAGCTTTGGCAAGAGACCAGAATTCTCGGCTACCATTAGGGCAAGATGCAAGTTTTCTACTCTTAGCCTGTTCAAAATATAGTTTGGACTGATTAATAAATGCTTTACAATTGTGAACTTTGGTGTAGGCAGAAAATGAAACTGAAGAATTAGAAACAAGACAATTACGATATGCAACATTCTTCTCTTGAACAGCCTTGGCACATTTATTGGAAAACTAAGGTTTAGATAAAGGACAAGATTTTAAAGTGGAGTGTGGAGTAAAGGATTCCATTCCTACAAGAATAATTTCACTGACACGATCTGAGCAAACGTTGACACCAGAAGTTTTGAAACAGTAATCCGACCAAGGAAAAGAAATCTCGCAGGTCATTCCATTTTGCATTCTTGTAATACCAAACAATACGAGGTTGAGAATATCCATGAGATAAAGGTTCCATTGGAGAAGAGACAAAAGTTGTGATCTGAGGTACCTAAAGGACCACTCACTTCGACGGTGTACTTAGAAGGGTTGTTTGTGAGAAAAAGATCACGCATGTTTGCTGTTTTATTAGGATTGTCTGGTATTCTGGTAGGTAAATGAACAATCTGGGTGAGGTCATTAGTAGTTGCAAAGAGAGGAAATCAAAGAGTTCCAAGTGATTAGTGGAGTTGAGAGAACGGTAGAGACAACAAATGAATTTGACAGAATGGGGTAGAGAGATTTTAAGCCAGAGAAGATCGAAAAGAGGGGATTCCAAATAACCAAGTTTCTGATAGTGAATATCAGAATGGACATATGCCCAAGTACCACCTTTGAGGTGAAGGAATCATACAGCGAATAATTTGGGCTAATGAGGTGAGCAGTGGTTGAATCAACTGATAACTGAGATTCCGTCAGAAAAAGTACATGGGGTTTGGCAGAGTGTAAGTGGAAATGGACATCATTGAAATTCGAACTGAGACCACGTATATTTGTGAAATGAACTAGGAGGTATAGATATTTTCGTAGATAAGTTTACTCTATTAGTTTAGCAATTCATGGTGTATTCAATAGTAAAAAAAAGTGGGTGTGGACATGCTGTATGAAGTAATGAAATTTTTGGATATGGTGAACACATGGTAATAATATACCGAGATTCTTAGCATAACATGGCCTTCGTAATTCCCCCCGCATACACACTTCTCGGACTCCCTCCAGTTACTATCTGGCAGAGTAGAGGCAGCAAGATTATACAATAGCTGATCCGCAAGCGTCCTAGAGAGTTACCAATACGTTCAGTCCTATGTTCTAACTAGTGGCCTTCCTGCGAACACCATTTTAGAGCTGTGCCCTCAAAATGTGAGGATGATTGAATCTCACCATGGTGTTCATCATAACCTAGATATCAATCATACTGCATGATGGAAGAGATGGGAGAGGGTTGACTGGAACTTTGCACTGGAGACTAAACATGGGTTCCACTACTTCAAGCCTCCAATAAGCAAAGTTGGTGGTATTGCGCAGGTTAATGAGAGTCATCTACCACCTAGTATTGCCTGGTAACACAGAGTGCGGCGTTTTTCATGTGATGTTGGGTGTCACACCCTGCTTATGTTGGTTCACACCTGGGTGGTCCCCAGTAGTGTGCGCTTACACATGGAGTTATACCCAGGATTACTAATAGTCCTATCCTCATGAAGGTGCAAGCAGAGGATTTGGCTGTCACAAACCATCCGGACTTTGCTGAAATTAGGTCCACTTGACTTGAGTGTCACCTGAATATCAGTTTCATCATCGTTTTCAACTCCCAGGTAGCAAGCACAATTTGTCCGGCATATCTGAGCGAATATCTGCTACAGCCTCAAGGATCCAGCGTTAAGTAAAACTCGACTTACATAAGTAATAAAGTGGTAATGTTCGGTCATTGTTTATTTGATATATATTAAAATTTTAATCCTTAAATTTTAACCTTAATATCAGATAATCAAAAATCTTGCCTAACTAATATAAAAGAAATAATAAGTAATGAGTTTTATTCTATGTGGGGGGGGGGGGAGTTGCTCAGATTCATTTATTGCTTTAAGTGTTGTGGTATTGCAGCTTGAGAAGGCTGCTGGAAAAAATCAGTATTCATTAGGACTCATCATAGTATATAATTTTTGAATTAATGATTCAGGAGGACTTTTTGTTTTTTTTTTTTTTTTTTCAAACTTGATAAAATATCTTTTGTAACATATTACTAATAACCTTTGAAAATGATGTTTTTGATAAGGCACATGCTGATGGCTTATAAGAATCAAGGCTATTTCCACTGCCCTTTCTGTCTGACAGTCTGGCCAAAGCTAAATAACTGGTGTCATTGTTAATGATCACTGTTATTAATTGATTTTGCTCCTTGTCCTTGAAGACTCAACAAACATTGCACAGTTACTTGAATTCCCAAGGGGGAATACTTGGATAGGAATGAGATGTAAAATGGTAAATTAAATTTGTTTTTAATGCATCCTCATAATAGTTACAAGTATTTTATTCCACTAACACACACACACACACACACACACACACACACACACACACACACACACACACACACACACACACACAGGTTTATAAGTACAGAGGGGAGGGCCCCTCATTATCCGAGGATCATTGGTTCTGGATAATTCCACTTAAAATGGGGACAAAATTTTCATAATGTGTATTATGTACTTGTGCATAGTAAAAAATAGATTGAAGGAACTGAAAAATGAGAATTATTTTATTAGACATTTTTCTATTATAATATGTTGAACAGTATTAAGGTTAAGTAAAGTTTATTGAAGTTACCATATTTTTCAGTTTTACGATATTGATTACTCGTTCTCCACTTCTTTTGCGAAGTATAACTTCTAATTTAACATCTAAACCATAACTTTTTCGTTGTAATTTTTTTTTGCAATATTTTATTTTCAGCATTTCACTTTGAACCCCTGATTAATAAAAATGAGAAAACTAAGAATTCACTTAATGTGAATTCTTAGTTTTCTAAGAATTCACATTAAATGCTTGCAGGAATAGTGGGACAGAAATAATCAAGTATGTAGTGGGGATACTTCGACATAAGTCAAAACAAAGAACGTAGATACTATTAAATTTTTTTTATGTATTATTTTCAACCTCATAACTGCAGGGACTCAGATAACGAATACTCTGATGCCGGGGACACCCTATATTTATAACTGTTATCTTCAAATTTTGAATGTAATATGAATTGTACTGCAAGTTCTTTACCTAATGGGATTCTGAAAAATTGATTTTTCAGAATGGCAGAAGGAAATGGAGAGCATCTAAATGATCAAGAAATGGCCGAAGAGAAAAAAGATGATGTTGAACCCATGGATGAATCAGATGATATAGGAACCAATAATAAATCTTTAGAAGATTATGGTCTAGCTGAAAAAGTTGTAAAAAAGTTAGAGGAGATATTTAGTACAGGTGATGGTTTTTGATATGACATTCATCTTAGTATTATTGATAATCTTTTATGTGTTATTTAATTTAATATGGGACCACATATTTGGAATCTTAAAATCTGGAAGGTTTGACTTTTTTTAGTTGCGTTTGCATATATTCATGCTAAGCACCTGTTGCCTTCACCATGTCTATCTGCATGTGATAGAGGGACTCTTAAAAGACAGATTTTCTTAAAATTTTATATTTGTGGCTTTTAAAAATTTGTTGAGCCAAACCAAATTTCATTAATAATTTTAATGAAATTTGGTTTGGCTCAACAAATAAATAGAAATCCAACAATTATTATTTTGTTTTTCCATACAAATTGTATGGAAAAAAAATAAATTCATAGAGTAAATGTAGTTTTAATGCAGTATTGTTAGCTTTAGACAGTCCATGCAAGCTTTGTGTGTATGTATTGTCATGCCAAACTAAATTTTATACAGTTCTAAATAAACTAAATGGTTAAGTTTAAAGAACATAAACCTATGGAGTTTTAAGTTTAAAGTACTAAAAAGGGTTTAGGGCTGAAGCCTCAGACTATATGAAATGTACCAGATGAACAAGTTAATGCAAAAGTTCATATCTTAGTTCATAGTAAATCACCAAAGTAGGTTAAATGACATCATTTTTGTAACATCTTATTCAAGGTAGAATCTTATTCAATTTTGAAGAAAATATATGAGAGTGCTACATCCTTTATTAGACTAGACAAAGACAGTAGCAAATTTAAAATCGAGAAAGGAGTTCGACAAGGAGACTATCTCCGAAGCTGTTTACTGCTGCCCTTGAGGAAGCTTTCAGAAGATTAGACTGGTCGCAGAAAGGAGTCAATGTGAACGGAGAGTACCTAAACCATTTACGATTTGCAGATGACATTGTGGTCATAAGCCACGATCCCAAAGAATTAGAGGAAAATCTTAATCAGTTATGCACAGTTAGTAAGGATTTTGGACTAAAGATGAATATGGCTAAAACAAAAGTAATGATGAACAAGTATGCCACGGAAAGGGAAATAATGATTGAAGGAGCAGTAATTGAAAAGGTGGAGTCATATACTTATCTGGGACAAGTTATCAGCTGTAATAATGATAAATGGCTGGAAGTCAAGAGAAGAATAAATTTTGGATGGATAGCATTCAGGAAATATAGTCACATACTGAAGAGCAATATCCCAGCTTGTCTGAAACGTAAAATAATGAATCAGTGTATACTCCCCACCATGACTTATGGAAGTGAAACTTGGGCACTTACCAAAAGAATGGAAGAGAAGCTAAGAACTACACAGCGAAGAATGGAACGAATTATATTGGGAATCAGACTGTTAGATAAGAAGAGAAACACATGGATTAGGCAGCAAACTCAAGTAAAGGACATTCTTATCAAAACTAAAGAACTAAAATGGTCTTGGGCAGGACACATAGCTCGAAGACATGATGACAGATGGACTAAGAAAATAACAGAATGTACCCAAGAGGAGCTAGAAGAAAACCTGGAAGACAGAGGCGGAGATGGATAGATGAAATCCATGAGTTTTCGAGTAGTAAATGGATGGCCAGTGCTCAAAACAGAAGGAACTGGAAAGTTGCTGGAGAGGCCTTCATCCTGCAGTGGATTGAAAATGGCTGATGATGATGATATTCAAGGTAGTGCAATAACAAGCAACTTGTGAAGGCACAATATGAGACGTAACAGAAACAGTGCCATTTCACCTACTTTGTTGATTTATTACAAACTAAAGTGATGCTTTTTCATCTAGTGTTCTATAAAGTTATTTATAATCTTAGTAATTAATTGGTAAGGGGAGATAACTATATTTACTTTTCACTTCTACTAATCGTAGAAAAAGAAAATTCATTTAATTTAAGTGTTAAAAATGATCATACATGAAATGTAAACATGCTGTGTACATAACATAATTTGTTTTAAATCCAATTATGTGATGCCGTTCTAGTGTTATTCTTCCTATCTGTCGGAACATTGTAGACCTGATAGTAATTTTTTCATGAAATTTTAATGCTATGCTTATTCGATAAATGCATAAAATACTGAATTTTATATGCCATCCTGTTCTCCTCAAATCTATGGCCTTTCTTCAAACAGTTCAGGAGAACCATTTATGGATCAGTTTATTTCATCGTAAATGGTTCACCTTTCATGCACCTTATGGCTTTGTCTCACAGCAAAGTGAAGTATCCAATTTTTACCGTAGGCATAGAAGAAGCTTTCAGCTTCTGTTCCTCTACACGCTATATCATCCCTTTGGGCCATTTAAAAATTTCTAAACTGCTGCATGATTTTTAATTAATTTTGATTGGTCTTGTTTACATACAGATAGTCAGCTGCACCTTCCCTTGACTCACACTATTGTCATGGCAATGAATTTTGACCAATGACCCAAGAGGATATCCAGTTATTAAAAAAATAAAATAAAATAAAACAAAATTATAGGTAGAGTGAGAATCAAGCAAAAAACAAACAAAAATATAAATTTATTTTTGTTTGTTTTTTGTGTAATGTTTTGATGATTCACGTATTTTTATTCTTGTGATGAATGGTGAAAAATTTTAAAATTCTTTTCCAGTGATAACTAGAAAATGCGAGACAAATTTTATGACAATAGCATCCCTATTAAATACAGTGCAACCCTGATATACCACACTTTCAGATATTAATGCCAGTGTGATCACATCCCACAAGAGGAATATAAAAAATAATGCTGTTTATGGCAAACACAAATTTCATAATCAACACTAGCAGCAGCAGCAGCAAACTCCATTCGTGGTTTCCAAATGCAGACAATTGATCTACAGTAATTACTGTATATAGTAATTATTTTAGATGTTCAATTTTTATGCCTATCTCATCTCAAATAGAGATGCAATCTTAAAAAAAAAAAAGCAAGTACAGTATATCACTAACATGCCATGTACATCACTGCACATGGACTCACAAGTACTGTATTGTATATATAACAAATTCTTTGTTAAACCTTTATTAAGTAGCACAGAAGAATAGTAGGGTTTTAATTGTAATAAATAAGTACTTTGATAGTTTTAATCACTTTTTGGGCATATCTTTTGTATTTAGCTAAGGATAACTGATTTAAAATTGTGATGGTTATGCCATAGTGTAACTCAATAGCATCTGTCTCGAACTTGATAGCTAAGGTATAACTTAAAACAGTATAGCATAATAACTACTACTGTATTAGCTTAGTATTGTATTGTATAACTAGGTATAGTATAGTCAATTAATTAAATTTATTAACCTTATTAATTATCATTGTTAATTAATTACATCGTATTTAAACAGAAATCATACCTCAGACAAGAGCAGCAAAGCATTGTGCGCAGAGTAGTGGGAGTGCTGTGGCTCGGGGGAAAACAAAAGGGGGAAATTCTCCAACACATCACAGCCTTAAAAAAATGTACAGCGTGTGAAATGTTTGTGGACCTCTCTGGAACAGGACATGATCTAGCCAAGGAGAATGTCTTTGTGTGTGCAGAGAGTGTGAAGAAGTTAGGCCAATTGAGCATTCTGATGGGAGTTTGAAGAGTAGGGTAGGTGCCGCCGAAGAAATTAAAATGGGGGGCTCAGCTGCCCAACTCAATGCCAGAGCTCATTCTTGTATATCAAGCAACCCAGTGGCAATCTTCAGGGCAGAATGCACTAGTCCCAGAGTAGCTAATTATTGTTGGTGACTCAATTGTCAGGGAGAGGGGAAATATATTGTGAAAAAAGGATAGGTGGAATAGGACCAGGGTATGTCTGCCGGGGGCAAAAGTTGATGTAGAGAAGAAATCATCTTTTAAGCATAGGAAGGGTGATGTAGTTGAACACGTTGCCACTAATGACATTAAAAGTAGGAGATCTGCAGACTTACTTAACAAGTACAGGTGAATTTGAAAAAAAAGTAACGAGTTAGGTTTAAATTTGAGTGTCTGTAGTTTTGTCCAGACATGAAAGGAAGGAGTATATGATGAGCCTTGTCAATCAATATGGCCCTGGGTAGATTGTGCAGTGCTCATGGGGTAGAATTTTTTTCAGTGTGGTCTGTGCTTGTTAACAGGAGAGATTGTTTCTACAGGGATGGGATGCCTTTAAATAGAAAGGGTGCAAGGATATTTGCTGATGCTATTGAGACAGGGTTGGAAAACTGCTAGCTTTGGGGAATTCACACTAATAGCTTAACAGTAGCCCCAGGCAGAGGGGCGCCTCCGTAGCCAGGTGGAAAGGAGCAGCAGTGCGTAGCACACGCTTCTTGATTAGACCGGGGTTTGAGCCCGTCACCACCAAATACAGACGATGCGGAAAGGTCATGGAATGACCACCGCATATTCCCGGAGCAATATGGCCTTAGTTGCTAATGCTCCTAAAAAAAAACCAGGCAGAGGTGAAAGTGATTTTTGCACTGCTTTTATTGGAATGAGCAGCATCCTGGAAAGCAAGGTGTTGGAGATTTCATGGACTGTTGGGAGTCATTGTGGAACAAGTAAATTGGTTGTGACGTGTTGAAGAATCGCCCCTTTCGGTATAGTAAATAAATTTGAATTTGAGACACTGGAGAAGACATCAGATGCTGATGTTGTTGGGATATCACAGACACGGTGTCACACAGAGATAAGGAATGCCGAATTGAAATTTTGGGAGTACAATGTGTACAGAAAGGACAAGAAGGGAGGAGGAGTTATGCTGTTACTTAAGAAATACACAAAATCTAAGTAAGTGCATCAAATTAATATGGGTAGACAGTGCAGTGTTGAGTCAGTTTCGTGTGACATAAGCCCTGGGAAAGCAAAGTTGAGAATAGGAATGTGTTATAGGTGACTCTGATGAGTACAATGAACAATACAGAGAAATAGTGGGCCAGTAAACCAGCAAATCTTATAATGGGGGATTTTAACTTCCCAGATATAGACTGAACTTGTTGGTTGTTCACTCTCACACTAGCAAGACTTTTGTGGATTTATTCGATGATTGTGTTCTACAGCAGCATGTTTGAGAGGCAACCAGAGGGAATAATCCTCTTGATCTGATTATCAGCAGTGATTCTTCATGCATTAAGAATCTGCAGAAAAGGAACTACTAGGTGGCAGTGATCACAGTGTACTGCTGTGGGATATACTCAAAGATGTAACTACCATCAGGGGGGAAAAGGGAAGAGTTTTTGCTTCCATAAAGGTGACTACAGTGATCTCAGAGAATTTTTAAATTCTATACAGTGGGACCAGCTGATGATGTTACCAACAGTGAATTCTAAATGCGAAGCCTTCAGGGACTTAATCTTGGAGGCTGCTAGGCTTTTCATACAAACTAAAATACTGTTCAAGGTTTAGACCTAAATGAATGTCAGATGAACTAATGAGACTTGGCAGAGAAGAAAAATGCATGGGTTGCATAAATTATCAGGTGACACAGAAGCCTATGGCAGACATAAGCTAATCTGTAATCAAGTCACAAACGAGGTTAGGCAGGTGAAGGCAGATTACAAGAAGTGTTTGGTAAAGGATGCAAAGAAAAACAGCAGAGTTCTTAACTTATGTAAACTCTAGAAGGAAGGGATGAATCAGATTGGTGGACTTGATATCGATGGCTTGATTGTTGATGATTTTGCTCAGGTTGATGACAATCTGAATGGCTATTTTACATCTACACTCACACCAGAAATTCTGTAAGGAAGTGAAGGCCAGAAGTTTTTTCAAACTTTAACAGGGAGTAAAATAATTTTGTAATAACTGAGAGCAAAGTGGAGGAGAAATTGCTGAAGTTAAACATAAGAAAAGCACCTGGTGTGGATGGGCTCTATCTAGTTATATTCCCGCCCCCCCCCCCCCTCTCTCTCTCTCTCTCTCTCTCACATTCAGATTTTTTTTTTTTTTAACTGGATTTCAGCTTCCCTTCTCTTGGAGATGGTCCATAGAAGGGCAACCAGATTGATGATGAGTGTGAAGTGATGCACCTATGAAGAAACAACTTGGGTGCAGAATGCAGAGTTTGACAACTCTAAGGGGCAATCCGATTGAGGTGTGTAAGGCACTGCAGGGATTGAGTAAAGTGAATGAAGAAGATATTTTCTCCCTTATGGGTGGGACATCGCCTAGGGGACTCAAATATAAAACCTCTGGAAAAACAAAGGATTAGCTCTCAAGTTCACCTATGGACAAATGGTTGGTGAAAATTAAATTATGTTGCCTCTGTGTGGTGGAGGTAGTGAATTTGACAGTGTAAAGCAAAATAGTATGGATATTGTGTGTGCGTGTTAGCTGATTCAAAAAAATATACTTCCTTGTAATACTAAATAATGAACTTTTAATAAAAGCTTGCACAAATTATTATTTTCTGAATCAGCTTTGGATGTTATAGTTCTCTCTACTAGGTAATTTATTAGATATTAATAAGCTAGATCCATTCTTACAAAACAATAATTCTTTAAAATCAGTGAAATCACTATTCAATTTAAGTAGACTTTGTTTTAAAATATTTTGTATGATTGTGTACTTTACAGTTTCATTTTAACTTTAAGAGTGATACTTTTACACTGGATTAAACTTTGATTACTGTCACTTCTACATGTTATGTTATGTTCCAGTAGGGTAGTTTTCTGTCTAATTTAAACTCTTGTCTTTTCAGGTAAGTTAGCATATTCAGAATTAGATGAACGGGCATTAGAAGCCTTGAAGGAGTTTCCGGTGGAAGGCGCTCTTGCTGTTTTAGCAGAATTCATTGAAAGTAGTCTAGAACATGTTTCCAACAAAAGTGCTTATCTCTGTGGCATCATGAAAACATACAGACAAAAAACAAAACTTGGCGCACAAGCATCTTCAGCAAAAGGACCGGATGAAGAGAAAATTAAGGTAAGTTATTTCAGTTACATAAACAAAATTTTCTTATTTTATATAGGAATGCACATTCCTTATAGAGAATGACAATCCCCAGGTGCCATTCCATATATAGAATTTTAAAAATAGAGCACATTGCCAAAGTATGTGGACTCCTTACAATTTGGGGGAAATGAACTATGCTTGCCATCCACATGCCAGGAATAGATATAAAAGCAATTGCAATTTACACTAGAAGTAAGCAGATTAGTGAACTACATTAGATGTGTTGATTCAAGCTTAATAACTTCCAGCAGGAGTGAGTAAAGTGAGAAAGAAGTCATATTGATACTAAATTTCTTGGTATATTCTGTTGACTTCCTGGGAATGGTTTAGGTTCAGTTCCAGTTCATACCCCCTTTTCCCAAGATTTTTATTTAGGTAGAACAAGAATGTTCTACCTAAATAAATTTCAGGATTTATTTAGGTAGAACATTCTTTAGGACTCAAAAATCCAGAAATAGCACAATCCTGTAAATGTAAAACCAAATCCTGTAAATGCTTCGCTAGGAGTTTGTAACTTGATAAGATATTTTTTTGATAATCCAGTTACTTTATTGCTACTATGATTATGCTGGTAAACATTTATATTTGCACATTTAATGGTATTAAGTACAAGAGTTCCATTTTCATGGGTTTTTTCCCTAAGGAATTTTTCATCATGTGACCTTAGTGTGTTGCAGCATTCTCCAAGGTAGTCAAAAGCAGAAATTGCCCCTTTTCTCACTATCAAATATTACTTCATGGTTAACTGAACATTTTACTATTTGGTTTGGGACTGCTTAATTCCTGAGCACACGCACTGACATTTTTCCACAGAGCTTCCAACTGTTATTAACCTCTGTTAGCTCTTTTCATGTGCTAATTATACAGTGTACACATTAAATGTGAATTCCAGGATAACCACTAACAAGATATACCTTTGTAGACCAAAATATTTGTATATTTCATAGTCCCACAGATGTTTCTGTAATTGAAAAAGAGCCATGATTTTTAGTATCATAGTGTATAATCTAAATTGAAAAAGTTTTAGATTTACAAAATATTTTTAAAGTGGCTAATTTTATGCCACAGATGCTAAAAATTATTTGTTTTCTTTCTTTAGGCTATTCTTGATAGGACAGGATATACTTTGGATGTTACCACTGGACAGAGAAAGTATGGAGGACCTCCACCTAGTTGGGAAGGATCTCCACCACCTAGTGGATGTGAGGTCAGTTTAAATTTATAGAATTGTTTGGGATGCATAAGAATTATGTATTTCTGCAATTGGATGTTAGAGATTATGTATTTCAAACTTTTAATTTTTGTAATTATTATTTTAAAAAAAAAATTGTTACCTGCTTATACATTTAATATAAATTAGATGTTAGAAATAGCTATTCCTTTAGGAATAATAATGATAATTTAGGTCTTGAGTACTGGGCTCATAATCCATATAAGCTATAGTTGTCTTCTGATCAAAATCAGTAGAAAGTCGAAACTTATAGTGTATCAATATTTGCAAAATATAACATAATATTGAAAGTGATTTGTGCTTGTTTCAAAGCATACAAACATCATAGCATTCAGAAACTGCACAATCCTTTCTTTAGTAACACACAACTGTTCTCTCCAGCTTTTAAAATTTCCCATAAAATTTATAGGGGTGCCAGTCTTTTACATAATGGAATTTGATCAAGTTTATTATGTTTTCCAATATAATTATCAAATATTGAAGTTATAATTTGATGGCTTTGGTATTCAGTTTATATTTATTGATAATGCTTAAAGTATTACTATTATTAGACTTATAGCATAAGGAAGCCACAGTGCTTTTGCTGCACTAGACAAACAAATAATAATAACTAGGGGGCTCCACCCCTGCTTGCCAACCCCCAAACATGCTTTTCTACGTAAAATGTAGAGGTATGGCAGAGTAAATTAAATCTTTTCTATGTAAAAGAAACACCTGTGGAAATGCACTGATTGATGTTATCTACCTGTGTATCTGCCTGTGCATTTGTAGCGACATAATTTACCTGCCCACTTGTACCACGTGATCTGCACCCCCTTCTCCATTGGTTACCCCACCACACTGCAGTCTCAAGGTGGGATAAATATCGCTATGTAATTATTTAACTGCGTTTACATAGGTCACTTAGAAAAGGCCCTTTGCTTCGGGTTCCATAATACAGGAGGAATATTGTTGCATCCGAAAGAGCAGGACTAAAATATTTACGAAATACTAAACTATTTACAAATATACAAATGTTATGGAGGCAGTTGTTTTTCAATGCGAAAAACGTTGGCATGCATACCACATACATGCTCTACATTGTCAACAGCAAGTGTCTGATTCTGTCCAGTAACCCATTTGTGTTCCTTCCATTTAACGTTCACCAACCTCATGCACGTGCTTCACTGTCCAATGCATGACCACACATTTGATGTTCCATTGTAACATTTTTTGTATATTAATGTCAGCTGATGAAGGGACCCATCATCCCCTATATAATAGAGGTATAGTTGTAAATAGTTTAGTTTTTTGTAAATATTTGTATAGTTTTGTATTGTATAATGTTATTTGTATAATAATAACATTATATTAATATTGTAATGCACTGATCGAAATCTAATCAGGAAATGACCCATGTAATTATTTACCGGTGCATTTGTAGTGACGTAATTGCCCCACCCTCGAATAAATATCACTAGGAGGAAAACTTTTTAACTTATAGAGAGATAAAACAGAAAAAAACGATAACATGGGTTTCCCTCATAGATAATCATTCAGCTAGTGTTTGAATTTCCCCCAAACTGTCATTCTGAAACTACCCACAAAGATAATCTAGTAATTAAAAACTCACTGACTAGATGAAAACTTGCCATAATTCACTCTAAATCTCTTTCCTTGCAATATCCCATCTCAGTGCCATAAAAGCCTCCTTTGGGTTGCCTCTAATCTCTCTCTCTCTCTCTTTCTCTCTTTCTCTCTCTCTCTCTCTCTCTCTCTCTCTCTCTCTCGTTGCTAAAGACTGTAGCCCATGTATTCAGTCTTTCCTCATACATATTCCTTTTTTCAGACCTTACCAAGCAAGTTGTCCATCTTTGGGACCATTCAAGAAGCTTGGTACCCTCTCCCTTTAAGGTCTTTAAGGTGCACCCTCCATACTTGGACACGCTATTCCAAGTACAGCTTGACAATTGCCTTATACAGCGGGATGATGACTTTCTATCTCTAAATAATGATTCGGTAAATCGTCATCCAAATACTATGCACCTTTCTGTGTTGAACTTCCATGTCCACCCATATCGTAAATCTCAAATATTGAATTCTGTTGTTTTTAATTCAACCCCACCAAGTGTGTTAGTTATTTTGAGGTTGCTATTCGCAAAATATAAAACATACAAAACTGCTGCCACTTTTCTGACCAACTTTGAAGCCTATCAAATTCATCCTGAAGGAGTGCTGTTTGGTTCTGGTCATTAACCACTCTTTCTCAATTTTCACATCATCTGCAGATTTTTGTACTTCTATCCCTTTTATGAAAATCAGAAACAACAGCGATCTCTGAACTGATCCTTGTAATATTCTGTCTAACATTAGGCAGCCTGAAGAGGAACCTTTAACCAAAACCCTTCTGCCTCTTGTGCATCTTAGAATCTTACCTGTGATACCAGTATGTTCCAGCTTATACAGTATACTCTTATGATGGACTGAATCAAATACTTTACTAAAGTCCAAACAAGGTGTCAAAATTACTTCCTGCATCTAGCTCATGAGTAACTGCCAAAATAGCCAATGAGTTTAATTAAAACTGATTTTCCCTTAACAATATAGTGTTGTATGCAATCTTTGTCGTTACCTACCACTGAAATCTGGCTGTGACTGGTCAGCCACTTCACTCTTAGAACTGTCTTTATATATTGGATATACATAAATGCTTCTCCAATTCAGAGTAAGCCTTCCCATGTTCAGTGATGCACTCATAATTAATCTAAATCTGACTGCACTTTTTCAGAATTACTGGGTGTGTGGCATCAACTCTAGAAGCTTTACTTGCTGCCAATTTTACACTGCTCAGCTTTTCTTGTATGGCCTCTCCCACCACAAAGGGGCTTCCATCTGGAACGTTCAGTGCGGTTTTTCTGCAAAGTTGGAGATTGGGTGCGAGAGTACATGTGAACAGGCGAAGTTTTTATGACTCCAGCTAATAGAGAAGTTTTGCTTTTTTATTGACTTAAATTGGGATATTAATTTATTTTCCAGAGTTGCTTTATATTCCTAGTAACAATTCTTCAGTTTAATTTGAACTTAGAGATTTTGTAGGTTATTACTTAGTATCAGTAAGAGAATCAAATCCACGTGTTGGGCAAGTTTTTCAGCTTCCGTGAATGCTAAGTTTTTAATTATATATAGCCGCTTTATTGACTTAATTGTTAGATTAAATTATTTTCTATAAGTAGCTTATAGACCTAGTCAAGCCCCGTGGTTTATTTTGAATTTAGATAGCGCAACTTGGAAGGTGAATAATACGTCGTGTCCATATTTTTTCTGTTCATAGCTTGCTGCCATTATATGATACAACATGTGCACCGAACTAGATAGCGTAAGGTTTAACGGAAAACTATATAGCGAGTATAGTAGTATCAATTAATCAGTAAAATTTATTAATCTTATTAAATTTCATTGTCAATTGAATTTTACTTTTTTAACTAAATAAGTATAGCGACCTAGTTTTGACAAACGTAACATCATAAATTAATACATATAAGTTGACAGGGGATAAGAAAGTCATATAACGTAACTCGGAGATAATATTCCATACCGAAATACATATATAGTGTTATAACTGCATTGGGATATAAGTTTGGGGTTATATTTTGTATTGGCATTTTAACTAATGGAAGTGCTGTGGCTCAGGGGGAGAACTGGGGGGGGGGGGGGTTGTCCTCTGAATCACAGTCTATTGAATATTGTAATATAGTAAAACCTTGTTAATTTGAAGTTGAAGGTACCAAAATAAATGTTTCAATTTAAATGGTTTGAAGTATATATACAAATTTAGAACATATCTGTATGAAATGCACTGCTTCTTTGATATTTGTGGAGCAATCAGGAACGAGACATGATATTGCCAGGGGGAATGTCTTTGTGTGTGCGCGATGTAAGGAGTGTGAGGAAATCAGGCACCAACTCAGCATTGTTATGGGCTTATATGAGAGCTTGAAGGACAGGCTCCTTCAAGTGGGTGCCCTCAAAGGATTTAAATTGAGGGGCCCATCAAGCTCTCAGCTGCCCACATCAACGCCAGAGCCCTTCACTTGAACATCGTGCAACACAGCGGCACCCCCAAGGTAGAATGTGATGGTCCCAAAGGAACTAGTTGTTGTAGGTGACTATTGTCGGGGAAACGGGGAACATATTGTGCAAAAAGGATAGATGGAACAGGACCAGGGTATGTCTGCCAGGGGCAAAGGTTGATGACATTGTAGAGCAGATATCATCTTTTAAGGGCACAAAAGGCAATGTTGTTGTACACGTTGGTACTAATATTATTAAGAGTAGGAGACCGACGGAATTACTTAACAAATACAAGTCACAGTGAAATTGCAAAATTTCAAAGTTTTATAATTTTCAAAATTACAAAAATTATCTACATGATATGAAAAACAAGAAATATAAAAGAAAGAGACTCAAGAAGCAGCCATTCAAATTAAGTAGTTGAAGCATAAAGATCTGTTTTGTGTTTTACCATGCATGTTGAATGGGCTACAGAAAATGATATACCAGCTCACAAGATTCTGCTTTTACATCAACTCCGTGAATATCTTTTAGGGGGGGGGGGGGGAAACTGACCAAAGTAAAGCTGACTAATTTCTTTTTTAAAAGTGAATATTGTAATATAGTAAAACCTTGTTAATTTGAAGTTGAAGGGACCAAAATAAATGTTTCAATTTAAATGGTTTGAAGTATACAGTAAACCCCCGCTATTCGCGGTATCTGTATTCGCGGTTTCGCGTATTCGCGATCGTCGATTTAATATAAAACGAAACCTAAAAAAATGTGAATTTTAAAGCGCCGTGAATATTTTCCGCCATAAAAAACATGGGCGTGGCTAAAATTATCTTTCTCGGTCAAAACAGCGCTCAGTGGGTGGGGGGAGAGGGGTGAAAAAATCGCGAGTGTGGATGTTTCTCGCTAATCCTTGTTCAGTATGTGTTAGTCATGGAAGGTTTCGTCGTTTGCTTTTAATTTATATGTTTATAAATTGAATAAATTTATCAATTTATAAATTGATATGCTTACAAAAATGATAAATCTACCGTTTTGCAGTGTAAAACAGACTTTTTCGAGTGTGTTAACGGAAGAAAGTGACTTTATTGTGGACATGTTCTTTCTAACCTGTACAAAAATATGGCTACGAATAAAAAGAGAAATGTGAAAATATCAAAGAAGGTGATGACATTAGCGAATAAAATTGAGTTATTAGACAAAATTTCTAATGGTGAAAGTGTCTCCTCAGTGGCAAAACATTATAAAATCAATGAGTCAACGGTACGATCAATCAAGAAATCGGAAGAAAAAATCCGCCGTAGTGTCCGTGAAAACGCACTAATTGCTTCAAAAATCTGCTCTGTAACTTGTGATGTTAAATTAGAAAAAATGGAAAGGCTTTAAATCTGTGGATAGAAGACCGAACTCAAAATAAAATTCCGTTAAGTTCACTCATCATTTGCGAAAAGGCAAAACTCCTTCATCAACACTTTAACGAAACCTGATAGCACTGGCGGGATGTTTTTTTTTGCTAGCAAAGGCGCTGGTTTGAAAGATTTGTTTGAAATTTCTAATAAATATTACATTTAATATTAAATTGTTTCTTATTTTCCTTTTGATGCCATATGCTTGCATTTCACTATGTACTGTCTATGTACATAGTCATGTTATGAAGGTACATATAATACATACATAGACAAAATTTTAGACTAGTTTTTCTTATATATTTCATACTTTGGAACGGAACCCTTTTATTACTATGGGAGCCATAACTCAATATTCGCGTTTTCGGTATTCGCGACATTTCTCACGAACGTAACCCCTGCGAATAGCGGGGGTTTACTGTATATACAAATTTAGAACCTATCTGTATTAATTAAGATAAATTTTTAATTACTCATCATACTGTGCAGAATTTAATTCTTGTTTAAAGTAGATATTTATGAATACAGGCAACCCCCATTAGCATGATACGTCTACAACACAGTTTCACTCTAACACTGTTAGCGAATTGTGGCAAACTTTGCATAACATATTTTTGAGCTTTTGTGCAGGAAAACCCTGCTGTTATGTAGGATGTAATTTTTAAACATTTCCATTCTTTTTTTGTGAATCCTTGCTGTTGACTCACTAGTCGCTATGCAAAAAAATAAAAATATTGGGAAGTCTCTGTTTTAGGGATTTCTGTGCTTTGTTAGAGACCATAAAATTGTGATTTCGAAGCATACAGTTCGTGATTATTTTGGTGTTAATTTGATCCTTATGAAATTTTCCCGGGCATATAAAAATAAACTTTGTTCTTAAGAAACCATATTGGAATAACTTCTTTATAGTGAATTAAATTCCAGCCCTTCATTATGCTTAAGGAAAGTTAAAAAAACACTGTTCCAAAGAAACTTTATTTCCCTCGAATCAAAGATATAAATTTTGGATAGTCTTAAAGGGGAAAGATATAAATGTTTCAAAAAGTTTATTAAATTTAAATGAAGCAACAATCTAGATGGACCATAAAGAAAATTGAACAGAAAATTACAACTACTGTTGCTGCAGGTTTTTTCATCTTTGCAAATATGACTGCTTGTCCCCAAGCACCAATAATTGAGAAAATGGAAAAACACTAGGTAATTGGATTGACGATAGCATTAAAAAACGAATCCCATTAGATGGCATGTAATTAAACAAAAGGCACTAAAAATTTATAAGCATTTTTTAAAAACAAAATGGAGAATCTTATGTTAACCCGGAGTTTGTTGGCAGTAAAGGTTGGTTTGAGTGATTTAAAACCCATTTCTCCTTACATAATAATGAGTGATAATGAATTTGTCAAGAAGTATACAGAGGAATTTCAAAAAATTATTGAAGAGCATGGATTTACACCACATCAAGTTTTCAATTCCGGTGGGAAAAAATTGCCCAACAGAGGGTTTATTTAAAAAGAGAAAACTGCACTAGGTTTTAAAGGCATCAAAAGATCATGTAACATTACTTGCTGTAACACATCAGGAGATTACATGATAAAACCTATGCTAGTTTATAGATCCTCTAATCCTCGTGCAATGAAAGATATTGGAAATCAAATAAAAAGCTTGGGTAATTGCCAATTTATTTAAAGAATTGTTTCTAAATTTTGTGCCAGCTATTTAAAGTGGAAAAATCAGATTTCAAAGTTTTATTACTGTCGGAAGGTGCACCAGGCCATCCATAAGATTAAATCATCCAAACGTTGAAGTAATGTTCCTACCACCTAATACAACTTAATTCAGCCATTAGATCAAGCTATTATATCTACCATTAAAACTCATTACATCAGAAAAGCATCACAATAAATTTTGGGGAAAAATTTTTTTCCAAATCTATTGAAGTAATGGAGGCATGGAAACACTTCAATTATAGACTGTATTGAAATCATAGCTTTATCGCTCAAAGAATTGAAACCGTCAACATTAAATGTGTGTTGAAAAAACATATGGCCAGAGTCGGTTCATTCAGGAAATATGGTCAAACTAGCAGAAAATGAATTGGTGTGTTAGTAGAACTTGCTAAGTCGGTAGAAAAGGAAGATTTTGATGATATGACTATTGAAGAAGTTCAAAGATTTATTGGTAGAAAAAGAGGCTGGCGAAGCAGATTTGGTGGAAATGCATTGCAGATAAACCAAATCAATTCAGAGGATGATAGTGCAGATTAAAATTCTGAAGTTCCAAATTTTACACTAAAAAGCATATGGGAAGGCATAAACTTAGCCGAGCAATTAGAATCTTATTTTCTGAATTCAGATCCTTCAACTGAGAGGAACACAAATTTCAAAAGGGAGCTTTAATAATGCTTGCTCCATACCATGCAATTAATAAAGATCTATCAGGCAAAAGCAAACAAACACAGATTACTGATTTTGTAAAGAGAGCAGAAGATACACGAAATCTAGATGCCGGAGAAGAAAGTTCAGAAGGTGAAGATATTCTTCAACAGAGAAAATGTTCTTGTTTGATTGTGCTTAGCAGTTATGAAGAGGAAGAAATTAAACGAATGTACATTATCTGACATATATCTATTACAGCTTGTAAGATGTTCGCTCAGATAAAAATTTAATTTCCGATAGTTATAAAAAAGGGGGGTATTTTTGTTAGCTTTTGGTATGTAATGCCTTTTTGTACATCATTCTTAGTCCCATATAACATGGTTTTTCACTACACAAGATTTTATAGTATTTGAACTCATATATGGTTAATGAATTTTTAATTTTGAACCCATATATGGTTAATTGGTTCAAATTTATTCAATACAAGAAAGATAAGCCAATTATGCTCTGAAGAAATTCAGTAAACTTATTGCATCTCATAACAAGATTGCTAAGTTGTGTTTTTGCTACCATTACAGTTTGGTGCATACATGATATACCTAAAAATAAGTGCTGCTGTTTTGTTTGTGTATAATTGTGCATACCAATGAGAGAGTGAGGTGGAGAGTATCCATATTTTTGAATATTTTCTGCTGTTTAATATACAGGGTGATTCACTACTAGTGCGACAAACTTGCAGGAGGTGTAGGGGGCACAGAGACGAATCGGAATCACATAGCATTGCAGGATCCAAAATGCCTTCGTCATGCGGTAGAGGTAGTTGAATGAGGAGGTCGCGTGAACAGCGATCCCGCTGGAAGTCATCATTTGCAAACCAGTTCCTGAGGCTGTAGGATGGATGAGTATTCAAACGTTGAACTGGCCGACATGCACCTCGCGTATGGAGCTGCAGACTGTAACGGGCGCGCTGCTCTGCACTTGTACCAGGAACATTTCCCGCACAGGCGTGCTCTTCATCATACGATTTTTGCACATGTGCACAGAAGGTTACGTGAGACTGGTTGTTTCACGAGAGGTACCATGAATCGAGAGGGAACGACGAGGACGCCAGACAATGAAGAGAATGTCCTATGTCTTGCAGAAGGCAGTACGAGTACTCGAGTGATAGGCCAATGATTGGGTATTTCCCAATCCACTGTATGGAGGATACTGTCAACAAACCAAATGAGTTCATACCATCTACAACACGTCCAATCATTGGAGCCTGTGGATTATACAGTCCGGATGACTTTTTCTACTTGGTTTCTTCAACAGAAACGGTTCAGCAAATGCTGACTTCCAGCGGGATCGCTGTTCACGCGACCTCCCGTTCAACGTCCTTACCGCATGATGAAGGCATTTTGGACCCTGCAATGCTATATGATTCCGATTCGTCTTTGTGCCCCCTACACCCCCTGCAAGTTTGTTGCACTGGTAGTGAATCACCCTGAATGTAATCCAAACAAAACAAAAAGTGACACTTTTCTCTTTGTCATATTGCTTTCAGTAAGCTTCATTAGGTGCAAGTTGCACTTACTACGTGAGCTATGATCAGTTGACATTACTTTAGAACATCTGTGACGGATATACAGAAAAATGCCTAGACTCAGTACAGCTTAAAATGGTTGGGGAATTAAACCTGTTCATTTATTTTTTTCTCTTGAAGTTTTCTTTATGGCTGTTTCAATAACCATAAGAATATAAACTCAGAAGCAAATTTTGGCCCTTTGGATAGGAAACTAAAGTATGTAATCAGTTATGAAATTCTCCAGTTTGGCCAATTTCACTGGACCTGATAATTTGTCATGCACACACTAACTATTGCAACACATTGTATCAATAAGAGTTTTCTGGATTCGGCTATTTTTGCTGTGGTCCTATTTGGTTTTTAATTCTCATTTGGTTGATAGTTTAGCAAGTAGAGAAATTAATGGTGTCCTTGAAATTCTAGCAGTCAGTAAATATAGGCTAGCTAATGATGCAGAGATGTAAAAAATAATGTCATGCTGTTTTTAAAACTGCTTCAAAGATGTGATAAATATGATGTTTGTATTAATATTTGTAGGTATTTGTTGGAAAGATCCCTAAAGACATATTTGAAGATGAATTGATTCCTGTTTTCGAAAGCTGTGGACAAATTTGGGATTTAAGACTAATGATGGATCCTTTAACAGGTCAAAACCGAGGTTATGCATTTATTACATTCTCTTCCAGAGATTCTGCACAAAAAGCCGTGAAACAAGTAAGCACTTTATTTTAAATTAATATATGTATATATATGTGTGACCACACATATTTTTGTAACTCAAATAACACCATATTTGTTAAAGAAGATAAATTTTTGTTTCATTTGGATTTAAGCCTCAATATGGCATTAATGAAAGGAAATATAGCATTAAAATGTTTGATTTATAAGGATTAAAGAAATTTCTAAATTTATTAAAATTTTATTATTTTATATTGATTTCCTTGTTGATGTTTATAAAAATAAGTAAAAATCACTGCTTCAAACAATTTGAATAAAAGAAATAAGATAAATTTCATAAATATCCAGATATCGAGTTCTGAAATTTAAATAATGAACAGACTTGTAGCCAAAGAAATACCTCTCTACCTTAGCATTCTCATTTGAATTTAGGGTACAATGCTTTTGTGTATAGGAAAGGAGGGCGAGAATCAGGCAGCATTACTTGTTAAGGTTTAGGTATAGTAATTATTGCTGTTTGAATAAATAACTTGATAAATTATTTCCTTTATGTTTACCATTAGCCTATAAATAAAATGCAGTCTGTCAAAGTTGTTTCTTTCAAATAAAA